>NC_091552.1:29518389-29520889 GCF_042767895.1 Penaeus vannamei | reverse complement strand
TCCAAGACCAATTTCTCAGCGGTACTATGAGGTGAGCCCGGAGAGTAGAAAGTGTAGGAAACAAATCAAAACAAAAACGTGTAGCGTGACTATGATGAAGAACAGAGCGACCAAGAGGAAGCCTTCAGAGAGAAAGACAGCTAGGAGGAAGAAGAAAACAGGAAAGGAAAAAGAGACAGGTTGGAAGAAAATGAGGAAGAGGAACATAGGCATGAGGAGGACAAAACGGGCGTCCAGACGGAGGAGGGCCTGGCTCCTCATCACGTTTCCTGTCAATAAATAAATAAATAAAATAAGAAACGAAATCTAAAGTTGGGATGCTCTGGGATGCTTGTGGAATGAGCCTTTAGGGTGCGTAGTATCCATGAACATCTAATTCTTTTTATTACCACATACATATACGTATGCACAAATTTATGATTTACCTGTTTATCACTTAAAAAAACATGACACCATCAAAGTGATACTCCCCTTGCACTTTAACTATTTTGATAGCCTCGTGGAGACAAAATCAACTAAATTGTGGTTTCCAGGATGGCAGCTTCCAACTTTGGACGCGATGAGGTTTCGGTGTCACGCAGACACAGTTTAGTAAGAGTCCATAAATTTTCTATAGGATTAGGTAAATTCCTAAAATACTTAACCGCACTTTCACGAAGCCACAGTTGCTTTGATTTCACCATAATACAAGGTGATGCTATAATACCTTGCATAAATATATCTAGATCTTCTCCAACGTGATAAGTGAAGCAGTACGGTATACTGTGTGAAGTTTACATCAGAGAGGAGGGGGGGGGGGCGCTACCCTCCTTCCACACCTCCCAGTGACCGTTGCTTCATCCGACTGAAGTACGCTTCGCCAGGTGCGCTTCATTTTTCTGGACACTTCTAAGCAGTGGCTTCTGACCCCGAACACATCGTCAATCCAGATCGTCCTATTGACAGGCCTGTATGCTGTGCATGGGTTTTTCTCTCTGGGACTTTTCGAGCTTTTACCATAGGACTAGCCTTCTTCAGCACTTCGATCATATTCTTGGTCTGCGGGGAGATCAACTTGGGTCTACTGCGCTCGCTCCCTGGGCTCCGTAAATCATTCCCTTCCTGCTCGCGAAAACGTTTTCACAGGCGCTGCACACTTCTCAAACCCGCTCCCCTCTGTGAAGATAGATGCTCAAGGGAATGGTCTGCTTCATACAAGGTATCTGTTGCTACTGTATCTTCCTTAGGGAAGTTCCTCATGGATCTCTCTATGACAAACATTTCCGCACAGATTACATAAATACAAATACACTGCACACACACACACACACACACACACACACACACACACACACACACACACACACACACACACACAGACAGATGTATATATATATATGTATATATATATATATATATATATATATATATATATATATATATATATACATATATTCTTACCTACGAGAGAAGAGATACGCTCAGTTGACTTATAACTGTGTAACAGATGCACATGTGTGGTAATCACAATATTATCAGTTACATTGCCCCATATTTCATTAGTTCTGAAAACTAAACTTTTTGACTTAGTATTTTCGTAAACATACATTTTGATGGGTCATTATGATGACCCTAAGTTATTGATGGTAATAACCAAACAAAATTGGGACCATGGCCGATCCCCAGGCCAAGGGCTTCCATCTAATCACTGTGCTCTTTTGATTTTCATGAAGTCTTTCATTCTTTCGAAATTACCTTTTACTCCTCCTAGTTGATCCAATTTCAATGATAGTCTAATGTGCAGCACCAATGTGTCCCTGTGAGTGTGTTACACTAATTAACGAAGCTGGTTCATTATTACTTCTCTGATATAAGGGGTAATGTTGGCCAGTTTTCAAACCCCTGATAACTTTCCTTTTCTTATTAGATTTTGGAATATTAATAGGTAGGGTGTACACAGTTGTTCAGCACATTCCCTTAGAACCCAGAGATCTCATCTGGTCCCTCAGCTTTAGTCTTGTCTAACCCTTTTTACTAGGCCTCTTCTTTCATACTTTTTAGTTTGATTTTTTAAATTTTATCCGATTTAGAGTGATATTCTTCATATCCTTATTGGCGTTTGTAATGTCTGCTTCTATTTCCAAGCATATGTGCTAAACATACACTGACTAAAACTTCTTGCTACATAAGTATGGGTACATAGATAGGATGGCACTTTAGTTGGACAAGAACGGACGCTGGTCATGCGATCACGGTGTCATGCGAACAGTCCTGGGTCTTGATATCAAGAGCTAACTGGGAAATCTGCGGGGTTCTACAGACCATCTCGGCTGCGGTGCACTGAAGGTCCTTCTTGGAAGTCCATTTGTGCAGGAGCATCAAGGACAACTGGTGCACGCAGTGAAGAGTTGATGTTGACAGTGAGGGCTTCCTTCATTTGTCGATCCAGGCAATCCACCATTCCCTTGGTGCTGGGATGGTATACCCTGATCCCGATGCGCTTCGAGTCGAGAAGTATTAT
>NC_091552.1:29498389-29508389 GCF_042767895.1 Penaeus vannamei | reverse complement strand
GGAAAATGGAACTTTCATGCGTTTTATGCAGTAACCTTGTACGTGTCTATGGCCTCTGAATTATTCCATTGCATTGATTTACGACCTACTGATTTGGAACCCTTGTTGTAGCAAGTAACCTTTGTATTCCTAGAGTGATATGATTACTTGTTTTGTATATAACTGCATGTGTACAGCTCTTAGCTTTCGTCTTAGTTCATGGCCTATAATTATTTTGTATTATGCTTGTTGTTGTTGTTGTTTCTGTCAAAGATCTCTACTAAATATGTAATACGTAATGTATGTACATGTGGCATATGATTTTTTCCCACAGATTGATTAATGTGAAATTCTTCATATACGTGTAAGTATAGATTACAGTTACTATTGTTTGTTTGTTTTTTCTTTATTTTTCTTTTCTTTTCTTTTCTTTATCCATGGGCAATTGTTACCTTCAGGTGCTCGTATGCAGTGCTGTGATTTCTTCATTGATTTGTCAATATAATTATCGTTATCATTACCATCATCATTAATTATTATCGATATTGTTCTCTTTATGATGACGATGAAGATAAAGATGATGATAACTATAATTTGTTATTACCATCCTTATTATCACTATCATTAGTATTATTATTACTATTAACATTATCATCATTCCATTATTATTGTTAGTGTTGTTACTATCATTGGTATTATTATCATTATTTTTATTATTATTATTACTATTATTATTACTTTTGTTGTTGTTGCTATTATCATCACTATCATTATTGTCACTATTATTAGTATTATTATTATCATTGTTATTGTTATCATCATTATTTATATTTTTATTAGCATTATCGTTATAATTATCATTATCATCATCTACGTTGTTAGTATCATCGTTGCTGTTATTAGTATTGTTATTGCTTTTGCTACCATCATATCTATTATTGTAATTAATATTGTTATTGTTATTGCCATCAATATAATCGCTATTATCATGATCAATATCACTATCTGTACCTTCTTCATATGTCTCTTTCCTAGCCATGCTCCATCCCCTCAAACAAAATGTATATATAAATGGAAAATAATAACAGAATAAAATAAATGTATAAAAACGGCATTGCTTACACGCTGCGACCTGCAACGACAAGCACACGTTGCGGAAATTCCCTTCTTGCAGAGCTTGCAATACAACAGAATGAATTTCCGGCTTTTGGGTATGACGGCAAGAATAATCGCAGGCAGCAGAAGATAGTGTTTGTGTCAGCTTGATAATCTTTTCTCCAAATAATGCACGCGCTTAGAGCTTTTTTCTGCTGAGCTTAGCAATTCTCCCAGGCACGTGGGGGCTGTGTTTAGCTGTTAAAGCCTGTGTGAAGTTAAGCTTTTGTCAAACCATTAAATGAAAAGGTTTGGGGAAAGGGGTAGAAGGCATTGCGGGGGGGGGGGGGGGGCTCTAATATATGGGGTGCTGGGAGGGTAAGAGGGGAGGGAGATAAGAGGGGTTCATAGAGGGTACAGAGGAGTGTGTGTTTGTGTATGTGCCTAAGCAATATAGGTATACATGCATGCATGTAAGTATATATATATATATATATATATATATATATATATATATATATATATATATATATATGTGTGTGTGTGTGTGTGTGTGTGTGTGTGTGTGTGTGTGTGTGTGTGTTTATATATATATATATATATATATATATATATATATATATATATATATATATATATATATATATATATATATATATATATATATAGGTATGTATAAAAAGTGTGCCAGAAAAGTAAAAGGACGCATGTCACAAAAGATTTATTTCAACTCACACTAAGAGTTTTCCTTTTCAAAATAATCCCCCTGGAGTCTAATGCACGTTCTCATCCCTCTCTGCCACTCTTGCATGCACTTCTGGAAGGATTCTTCCGGGATCCTCCGCAGTTCCGTCGTCACGGCCTTTTTGATGTCGTCCACGTCTTCAGGATGAGCCAGGTCAGGGAAGTAAGGAGGTTGCTCCAGCACGGCGATGCTCTTCTCGGCCAGGAACTGTCGGATGCTCAGGGCATTGTGCGCAGGCATGTTGTCATGGTGAACCAGCCACTAGTTGTCACTCTCGCCTATTACACGCACTGAACGAAGCAAATGCTAAAGTATGTCTTTGTAGACATGGGTGATCGTTTGTTCCTGTGGCAAGAACTTGCAGTGGACGATACCCTTACATCTTTTGTGACATCAGTCCTGGAACTTTTTTGACACCTCGTGTAGGCGGCTCACACTTGATGGTTGCAGCCCAAATGAAGACCAGGGTGACAGTGGGCTGAGGCAGCAGTGTGATTGTCTTGGTTGCCCTATTTAGGGATAGCACAACCAACCCTGGAAAGGGAAGCACCTAGAAAAGGCTGGGTTTAGAAAGCTCGCACAGGACTACCTGGCTGGTTCACCATGACCAGCGGGTTTTCACAACAGCAGTAAGGAAAGCAAGATGATGAAACTGACAATTGTTTCCTGGAACATTCAAACCGTGCTGGACAATAACACCCGACCTTAGAGGCGGACAGCCTTTATTGCAAAGAAGAGAAATACACCTGGAGTGAAGAACAGATGAGAGGAGGGATGTCAGTGTTGCATTTACCATCTATCGGATTGCTAAAGAAACTGTCCTCGACCAACTGGAACATCAGACAGAATCATAAGCCTACGGGCACCAGTATTCAACCAACACTTTTTGACCATAATATGTGTTTATGCATCTACAATGATGTACTCCAATGAAGATAAAGAAATGTTCTTTCAGAGTCTGGCTCAAGTGGTGGTCATAGTAACAAATGAAGACAAGGTCCTAACACAAGGGGACTGCAATGTTAGAGTGGGCAACTATCATACTACATATGAAGGCAAAATAGGAAGGTTTGGAAAGGGAAAGAACTCTATTGGTGGATTGTTGCTGAATTTCTACACTCAACGAGAGCTGAGTGTCACCAACACGTTTTTTTTACCAACCGAAAGAGAACTACTTCACACGCCAACACCCAAGATCCAAACACCCCCACCTGCTCGACTATGTCACCTGCAAATACAGCATGCCAGAAGTCCTGTTTTCAAAAGCCATGCGAGGTGCAGAATGCTCTACTGGTCATTACATGGTGCGCTAATAGCTCAGAGTGAAGCTGTCTCTACAAAGAAACAAAAAGCCAGCAAACGTCCCTGCAAAGAAACAGGACATGAGCAAGCTCCAAAGTGTAGAACAGAAGGAGAGTTTGGTTTCTGCCATCACAGCTATCTTGGACACAAATGAAGTAGACAGTGATGATGTTGAAGAACTCTGGAAAAGACTGAAAGAAACTGCTTACTCTGAAGCTTCATTTCCTTGGTTCTAAGGAAATGAAGGAATCAAAAGTCTACTAATGGGAAAACAGAGGCAACTTTCAAGAGAATGAAACCTAAAGTGCAGAGGGAGATCAAACACTTAAAGGACAACAGGTGGAACAAGAAAGCAGAAGAATTGCAAGAGATGACTAACAAGAACGACTTAAACAGCTCAGTCCTGAATGGAATGAGAGCTATCTATGGACCCAGAAGCAATACTCAGTACCAGTGAAGAATGCCGATGGTAATCATCTCACCAACCTGGAAGACATGAAAGCAAGGTGGAAGGAGCATTTCTGCAATCTCCTTAACAAACAAGGCTCAGCAGATCCACAAACCTGTAACTTGATTGAGCCCAGAGCAATAAAATATCTGTCAGTACCCATCACTGAACTTGAGCTGGAGAAAGCTTTGAAGACCACAAGATGCGGTAAAGCATCTGGACAAGATAGGATCTCAGCTCACATATGAAAAAGTGGAGGCCAAAACCTGAAAAGAGACCTTCCAGGGCTATACAACGTATGCTGGACGAATGTTTATGTTCCACAAGACTTCAGAGATGCTGCGATAGTAACCATTCACAAGAAAAGGGGTCTAAGAAGTGAATGTGGCAACCACAGTGGCATCTCCCTACTGGATATTAGCCAAAATCATCCTGAAGCACATTAAAGGGATCTCGAAAGTCGTGCTACCTGAGAGCCAGTGTGGATTTGGAGCAGGCATTCAACAGCTGACATGATCTTCCCTTTACATCAGCTTCAGGAAAAGGCGATCGAACAACAGCAAGCTCTATATGTCGTCTTTGTGGATTTCATAAAAGCCATTAACACCGTCGACAGAGAGACACTATGGAAGGTTCTGGAGCTATATGGCTGCCCATAGTGAAAATTATCAAACACTTTCACGAAGGCATGTCGGGCAAGGTCTCAATTGGCAGTGACATCAGCGAAGCATGTAACATCAACCAAGGTGTCAAGCTAGGATGTGTGCTAGCTCTTACTCCATTTACCCTCTACTTAGCAACTATTATCGAAACAATTGGAAACACCTTTCAAGACTAAAGGCCTTCACGAAGACAACAGAACTGTGTAGGAGAGCTCCTCTATGCTGATAATTCTGCTCTGGTTTCAATTAACGCTAAAGACAACTAAGAAATCGGGGTGCTTTGCCTCCACCTCGACTTTGTTCAGCTTCAGGATGAATGTCTCTGAAGCTGAACCTCTATAACAGCCTTCCCCAAAAGACCTGACACCTTATTCAGATATTCTGGTAAGTGAAATAGCACTTTCAAAAACTAAGAACTTCATTTATCGGTCTCAAGCACGAACTCATCAGACCTGGAGGTAAAATTTCGGATTCAAGCTGCCACAAAAGTCTTTAGCTCCTCTACTCCACTGAGTGCATGTCCCTCTACACAAGAAGGATAAAGAATTTCATCAGAACACAACTGAGACGCCTGCGTCAAATCATTGGGATCTGTTGGCACGACAAAGTAGCGGATGCCAAAGTGTTGAGATTATATTACAGTAAAACAATGCAGTATATCATTATTACATATAAGCAAAAAAATATTGTATGGATCCCCTACAGCCCACACACACACACACATACACACACACACACACACACACACACACACACACACACACACACACACACACACACACACACACACACATATATACATACATATATACATACATACATACACACACACACACATACACATAAGCAAAAAAATATTGTATGGATCCCATACAGTACACACATACACACACAATCAGAATACACACACAATACTCAGTGGCAAAAGAAGGAAAATGCACAAATGATAATCGTCATGCAATTTTTCACTTTCATCAACAGCTGCGTTTTGTTGCAACTAATTTCCTGCTTTCCTAACGTAACTAATCTTTAACTTGGACAAGAGCGAATTAATCGGGAATTGTATACTTTATAAACTGCCAATTGCGTTCTGGTACGGGCTCTGAGTGTAATCTCTGTTCTGTATATATGTATTTTTTTTATTTGATTTGTTTTCAAGTTACACTGAGGTGATGATCTTTTCACCGTTAGATATTTCTTCATTTCTATCATGATTCATGGTGGTGTTGTTATCTATATTGATATTTAGAATGATTTGTTATTTCTCTCGAGTACTTTGCTTCTTATTGTTAGCTTTCTCAATATCATATTATTTACCTGTCGTCATTATTGCAATCATTTCTGTCATAGTTATCATTATCTTTGATAACATGATCATTATCATTACCGTTATCCCTATTATAATTACTATTATTATTATTATCATGATTGTTATTATTATCATATTCATTGTTGCTTTTACTATGATCATTGTTATCGTTATTATGATAAGTATTACCAATTTCATTATAATCTTCATTACTATTTGTTATCATTAATGTTATCACTATTATTATCATTATCATTATTATCATTAATGTTATCACTATTATTATTATTATCATTATTATCATTATCATTATTACCATTAATGTTATCACTATTATTATCATTATCATTATTATCATTATTATTATTATCATCATTATTGTTATTATCCTTATAATTTTTTTATCATTGTTATTGTTATCCTTATTATCAATATAATAATAATTACTATTATTATCATTGATATTATTATTATCATTATAATAATGATAATAAGAATGACAGTGACAATAATAATAATGTTGATGATAATGATGATAAGGATAATTATATCGAGAATGAAAAATTATAATAACAATGATAATAATGATAGTTATAATAATGATGCTTCCGATAATAAGGATGCTTATAATAATAATGATATTGATAGTAATAATGATAATAATAATGATAATAATGATAATGATAATAATGATGGTTCTAATGAAAATGATAATAATAACTATTAGTAGTAGTAGTAGTATTTTTATTGTTATCATTGCCATCATTATAGTTATTATCATTGTTATCATCATTATTGTTATTATCATTATTATAATAACTACTATCAATTTTTATTAGCATTATTTCTATCATTATTATTATTATCATTATTATTATTATTATTATAATCTTTATAATCATTATCATTAACGTTATTATTATAGTTATTATTATATTATATGATTGTTATTACCGTTGACATTATCATTTTTATCATTACTATCATCATTAGTATAATTTTCGTTATCATCATTATTATCATTGATATTATTATTGTTGTTGGTAGCATTATTACCATTATCATTATTATCATTATCATTATCGTAATTATTATTATAAACATCATCATCATCATCGTTTTTACTATTGTTACTATAATTTTTGTGATTATAGTTGTTATTATTATGATCATTATCATTAATAACGACACCAACAATTAACGATGATAATGATAATAGTAATGATAATAATGACAATGATAATAATAGTGATGATTACAATAATGATTGTTATTAAAATCATAATTGTTATCATTAGCATTATTGTTATTGTCATTGTTATCATTATTAACATTAAATTATCAGTATCATCATCATTATCCTTATAGTGATAGTAATCATATAGGTGTAATAGTGACGATGATTTTCATAATGATGGCAATAGTAATAATGACAGTAACAACAATAGTATTGATAACATTAATGTAAATGTCAATAATGATAATTGTTATAAGGCTGATGAATAATCATGATAATAACAATAATAATGAGAATAATGATAACAATAATAATGATAGTAATGAGGATGATAATAATAACAATAACAAGGATGATAATGAGGGTAATGAGAATAATGATATTAATAATGATAATGATAGTAACAATAATAATAGATAATATTAATAAATAGTTAATAGTAATCATGATAATAATAATAATAGTAACTGTAGTGAATATTTATAAACTCCGTAGAGTTAAAGATGTTGATTTGGTAGCGTGTATTCCAACTACAGGTAATCTCCATGTGTGTCTGGCGTTAAGAAACAATGACTCTCAGGTGAGCTAAAGAGTGATTCCGTAGTCATGATAAAAACAATAAGACCACTGGCTGACAAAAAGGCAACACAAGAAGGAGCATCCATATTATACATTTCTTTCACACAAAACTTTCAAAAACACGTAACCAATATACAGGACAACACACCGTACACTTACTTGAAAAACACAGAGGCCACAGCCCGAGAAGCACCAGTCAGCCACCTAAAAATCCAACGGCCTGTCACCACACAAGAACAAAAGCCTCTCTCTCTAGACCGATCTGGCTTGACCTTATATACAGGTGGCTCCCGTGCTTACTGGGATTTTACCCATAATGCACTTAAATATATTTGTTAAATAGTGTATGGTGTGTCTAAAATAAATTAAGAAATACATAAAATAAAATGAACGATAAAATTATACAAAAATGGGCACATAAAATGGATAGGAAAGTACGAAAAAGTGAAAGAAGGGATCCGTGAGAGAAAGCGGAGAAACACGAAGGGAAAAACGAATGAAAAACAAAGCTAAGGTAAATTAGTCGAAGACGAAAAGGTAAGAATAAAACAAGCTAAGTATAGAATATAAGGTAAGTAGTGTATAAGTAGTGTTGTGAATAGTAGGAGTAGTGTAGATGTACAGGTAGATCACGGACCAGTGGGAAAGGTAAGTCAAAGGAGTATAAAAACACAGGCTTCTACTTATTCTTAAAAAAGGGCGCAGACACACAGGAAACAGCAAAGCCACGTCATCTCGCAGACGGAGGAGTCCGTAGATTATCTAGAGCGACGATCCAAAATGTCAGGGGAACAGGCGGCCCGAGAGCCTCCGGGATGGCCCGCCTACAGCCAGGGGAAATTCATTACAGTAACAACGATAGTAATATCAATAATTTCAACATGATAGCAGTGACAATAATTAATATCATTATTATCATCATAGCTTTTATCATTATGACTACCATTATTATCTTTAGTATTATCAGTATTGTTTTCATTATTATCACTATGTTGTCAGTAATAATAATAATAATGATGATGATGATAATTATGATATCAATAATAATGATAATGACAATAGTATAATAATAATAATAATGATGATAATAGCATAATGATAGCAATAATGATAATGACAATAAGTATAATAACAATAGTAATGATATTGATAATATTAATGATAATGATAATGGAGATAACAGTACTAATGATCATTTATATTATTCTTAGGAGTAGTAGTATTATCAACATCGTAATCATCAATATTATGATTATTTTTATTGTTACTATCTTTCTTATTTATGTAACCATTGTTATCATGATTATTGTTTCTACTATTACTATTAATATTACTGTCACTGTCATTATTACTACAACCACACTATCATTCTTAACAAACGCAGTAGAAGTCGTCATACTAGTAATAGGATTATCATTATATAGAAACTTCAGGTTTTGTGCAAGAGCCGAGTCTCCATATCATTATGTCCAAAGTTGCGGAGGTTTGAAGCCTCGGCCACAGCGGCATAAGTTGGAGTTTAACTAATATTAATGATCTGCATAAGTTAAGCGGCTCGGAGTTGAGTCGTCTTAGTAAGCCTTCATCTTAATCTGGTGTTTAAGCGTTTGTTTGTGGTGTAAGCCTCACTGCTTTTGTGAACATATACACATGTATCTACCTATATATATATATATATATATATATATATATATATATATATATATATATATATATATATATATATATATATATATATATATATATATATATATATATGTATATATATGTATGTGTGTGTGTGTGTGTGTGTGTGTGTGTGTGTGTGTGTGTGTGTCTGTGAATATATATGTATATATATATATATATATATATATATATATATACATATTTTTATATATATATATGTATATAAATATATAAATATATATATATGTATATATATATATATATATATATATATATATATATATATATATATATATATATATATATGTTTATATATGTATATGTATATATATATATATATATATATATATATACATATATATATATATATATATATATATATATATATATATATATATACATGTGTTTATATACATATATATATAAATATTTATATATATATATATATATATATATATATATATATATATATATATACATGTGTGTGTTTATATATATATATATATATATATATATATATATATATATATATATATATATATATATATAAACACATGTGCATAACTATTCATGCACATGCGTTGTAGTGCTTCGGGGAATTGTCCACGGAGACAAAGAGATTTCTAAAATCGGCCTCAAAACCAGCACCATATGTCCTCCTTCCAATCGAGCGAACGAAGAGAATGTGAATAAAACTACGGAATCAGCCCTAATCACAGAGATTGGAAGGATTAGCATCAAATGAGCTGAGATTATCGGCTCTTTTGTCTTTTCTTTATTACCTTTTTATGATGCACCGAAGTTGAAAGATCGTCATTGAATAGCACGAAGAGGTTACAATACTTTGTCGTAGATATAACACTAAAGGAATTTAATAACGAATGTTGGTGTGTACCTAGCTATAATTCTCAGAATAAAAAACATAAAAAAATCTAAAGAGAGGAGAATAGAGGGGAGAGGAGAGATCGAGACAGAA
>NC_091552.1:29485889-29488389 GCF_042767895.1 Penaeus vannamei | reverse complement strand
AATAATAATAATAATAATAATAATAATAATAATAATAATAATAATAATAATAATAATAATAATAATAATAATAATAATAATAATAATAATAATAATAATAATAATAATAATAATAATAATAATGATAATAATAATAATAATAATAATAATAATAATAATAATAATAATAATAATAATAATAATAATAATGATAATAATAATAATAATAATAATAACAATGATGATGATAATAATGATAATAATAATAATAATAATAATAATAATAATAATAATAATAATAAAAATGATAATAGTAATGATGATGATATACATAACAATGATAATCATGATAGTAATGATAATAATATCAATAAAAGGAATGCTGATATATCAGTATCAACATTACTACCTTCGGTATTATTGTTATTTTCTTTATTATGATTATTAGTGTCATCTATATTATTTACTTCATTATACCTATTATCATCCTTATTATCATCATCATTGTTATTGTTATCATTATTACTATTAGTATCATTACTATTGGTATTATCAATAATATCATTGATGTTTAATAATGATGATAAGAATAATGCTAATAATAATGATGAGGATAATAATGATAGTGATGATAATAATGATAATGATAATAACAACAATAATATTTATGATAATGATAGTAATGATAATAATAACTATATAAATAGTAATAATACGAATAACAATCCACAGATCACACCAAAAAGACAATAAATGGAATAAGAGAATCCAAAAAGATTGAAAAGGGAGATGAAGTAATGTACAGTAACGACCTGTGAGAAGCAATAAATGATAATGAAGGAGCAATAAAGAATAGAAGAGATATAACACCGAGAGAAGAGCAGGACCGAGAGGAAGAGGAAGAAGTCAGGAAAGGAAGATGGAAATAAGAGAAGAGAAGAAATAATGAGAAAATGGATAGGGAATTTCAATAGCAATATTACAAATAATGATGATAATACTCCTAAGGATGATAATGATTATAGTGATCGTGATACTTATGACGATAAAGACTAGAATGATAATTATGATCATCTGATAGTGATGATGATAAGGAGAATAATTATGATAATGATTATAGGAAAAATTATAATAATGGCAATGATAATGACAATAATAACGATGATGATGATATCAGTAATGATGAAAATGATAATGATAATAATAACGATAGTGGTGATAATGATGATATCAATAATGATGACAATGATAATGATTACAATAAGGATAATAATAATGATAACAATAATGATAATAATAATAAAGACCTATAATAATGACAATAATGATGATCATAATAATAATGATAATAGCAATGATAATGGTGATAATAAAATATTGATGATAATAATAACAATAATAATGATGATAATAACAATAATAATAATAATAATAATAATAATAATAATGATAATAATAATAATAATAATAATAATGATACTAATAGCAATAATGATAATTATAATAATGATAATAATGATAATAATAATAATAATAATAATAATAATAATAATAATAATAATAATAACAATAACGACAATAATAATAATAATAATAATAATAATAATAATAATAATAATAATAATAATAATAATAATAATAATGATAACAGTAATAATAATAATAATAATAATAATAATAATGATAATGATAATAATAATAATAATAATAATAATAATAATAATAATAATAATAATAATAATAATAATAATGATAATAATAATAAAGACAATAATGATAATAATAATAATAATAATAATAATAATAATAATAATAATAATAAAGACAATAATGATAATAATTGAAATTATAAAAATAACAATTATAATGATAATAATAATAATGAAGATGATGATAATAGTAATCATAATGATAACAACAATAACAATTATAATTATGATAATAATGAAAATTCTGATAATAATTACAATAATAATGTAATGACTATGATGACTATAATCATAACAATAACAACAATAATGTCCATAAGAATAATAATGATAATAACTATAATGATATTGAAAATAATGATAATAATAAGAAAAATGATAATAACGATAATGATAATAAAGATAAAAAGTAATGATAATAACAATGATAATAATGATAATGATAATTACTTCAACAAATATAATACTGATGTTACTATTGATAATATTCATATCGGAAATCATAATGATAGTGAATTGATGATAATTTTAATAACCATACTAATAATCTCAAGAACAATAATAATAATGATAATGATGATTATAATGTTGACAATAATAATGATAGTAATGATAATACAAAATAAACAGAATAATGATAGTGATGACAACAGAAGTTAAAAAGCTATAAAAATAATGATAATGATAATGATAATAGTAATAATCATAACAATAATAATAATAATAATAGAATTGAAAATGATCATGATAATGATAATTAAAAAGATTACAATGATAATGATACTAATGATGATAATACCAACAACAATAAT
>NC_091552.1:29478389-29483389 GCF_042767895.1 Penaeus vannamei | reverse complement strand
AGAGAGAGAGAGACTATCAGACAGACAGAGAGAATGAGAGAGACAGACAGACAGACAAATAGAGAGACGGACATAGATACGACATGAGAGAGGGGGTTGCAGAACGAGGGAAAATTAGAAAAATAAAAATATAATTAAATGAAAAGTAACCGAGAACCAGAGAGGCGGGAAAAATCAAGCATTTAAAGCAGACAGAGAAAGGAAAGGAGAAACAGAAAGAGAACGAGACAGATAGAAATAGAGAAGGAATAAGAGAAAAGAAAGGAGAAACAGAAAAAGAACGAGACAGATAAAAAGAAAATATTAAAGAAGAGAAAAAAGGAAGAGGGTGTAACAAGAAAAGTTAAAGAAAAAGAAAAAAGAAAAGAGATAAAGAAAAAGAAAGAGGGAGTAACAGAAAAAGAGGGAAACTAACGGACAGAAGAGGAAATAGAAAGAGAAAGAAAAATACAAGTACGGGGAGAGAAAGAAGAGTGTGAGGCAGAGAAAAAGAAAAGTGAAAAGAAAGAAAAAAAAGGTTTGGACGATAAAAATAAAAAGAAAACGAGAATAAAATTAATAAGAAAAGAAAAGAACGAAAGAAAGAGAGAGCAAAGAATCGAGAAAACGGGTGAAAAACGAGATAGATGGGAAGAGAAAGATAAAAGATAAGAAAAACAGAAGAGAAATAAATAAGGCTGTCAGTAAAGCAGAAGGAAACGAAAAAGTAAAAAAAAAAAAAGAAAAAAAAAGAGCGAAACGGAAAGAGTGAAAGAAAAAGAAAGAAGGTAAGAAAGATAGAAAACAGAAAAGCAAAAAGCAAAAAAAAAAGACCAACTTTTTTCATTTTTTTTTACTCAGAAAGAGAGAAATAGACGGAAAGATAGATAGATAGATAGAGATACATAGATAGATAGATAGATAGATAGATAGAGAGAGAGAGAGAGAGAGAGAGAGAGAGAGAGAGAGAGAGAGAGAGACACAGAGAGGGAGAGAAACAGGCAGAGACACAGAGAGAAAAGAGACACAGGCAACGGCAAGCAAGCAAACGCACAAGAAGGAAGGGCGGACGCAAGCAAGCACGCACCCCGGCCAAGGAAGCTACTGACTGACTACACGTTGTGCTTCGCTTTTAGTGATGAAGGGGATGGCGGGTGCTTGAATGGCGGGGGGGTGATCGAGGGAGGGGAAAGGGGTTGGGATGGGGAGGTAGTGGGGAAGGGGAAGGGGAAGGGAAGGCGGGGAGAGAAGTGAGAGGGGAAGAAGTAAGGGGATAGGAGGTAAGAAGGGGGGAAAAGGGAAAAAGAAGGGGGGAGGGGAGAGAAGTGCGAGGAGGGAAGGAGCAGGGGGAAGGAGGGGAGGAAAGAGGTGAGAGGGGGAGGGGGAAGAGAGGGGGTGATCAAGGGAGGGGAAAGGGGTGGTAGAAGGGGAGAGTAGAGGGAGGGGGCGAAGGAGGCGAAGAAGGAGGGGAGAGGAGGTAAGGATGGAGGGGAAGAAAAGGGACGACGGATGGGAAACTAGTGGAAGGGGAAGGAAAATAAGAAAGAGAGAAGGAGAAAAGAGAAGGAGAGGAGGAGAGGGGAGAAAGTAAAAGAGAAAGAATGAAGGACAGGAGAGAGCGGGGAAAGAGAGGGGAAGGAGAGAGGAAAGATAGGGAACGAGGGAAGGGAAGCGCGCAAGGGGAAATCGGAAGGGGAAGGAGGAGGAGGAGGGGAAGAAAGAGGGAGAAAAGGGGAGAGTAGAATAGGAAGGGAGGGGATGGAGGGGAGGGGAGGGGTGAAGGGGAAAAGAGGAAGGGGAAATAGGGGAGGAAGAGGGGGAGAAGGGGGAGGATTGATTGCCGTTGCACACATGTAGGGATGTGCATGAAGTGGCGCGGGGGGGGGGAGGGGGAATACACCGGGTGGAACTCTCGCTCACCTTTCAAAGCGAAAGAGAGTGACCGGCGGGGCAGGTGGGTGAGAGAGAGAGGAGAGAAGAGAGAAGAGGCGAGGAGAGAAGGAGAAAAGAAGGAAGAAAGACGAAGGGAAAAAGAAGGAAGAAAGACGAAGGGAAAAAAAGAAGAAAAGAGAGGAGAATAGAAGAGAAGAGAAACAAATAGAAGAAAAGAAAAGAGAGGAGAAGGGAGGGAGAGAGAGAGAGAGAGAGAGAGAGAGAGAGAGAGAGAGAGAGAGAGAGAGAGAGAGAGAGAGAGAGAGAGAGAGGAAAAGAGAGAGAGAAAAAGAGCGATTGGGTTTCATGTTGAGGTCTCGGCTCATCAAATGTTTATCACGCCTTTGGATAAGATGTCTCCCGTAAGTACCTCTGTATGAGTAGAGAATGAACGTCGTTATCAAGACATCGCCGCGTGCACACGACGCATGCGCTGCGAGAAAAAGTTGCGTGTGTGCGTGAGTGTGTGCGTGTATCTGTATGTGCGTGTGTGTGTGTGAGCGCGCGATTGTGCCCTTCAACCTGATCTCAGTTTTCGCTCAGCCTTCGGAAGGGGAGGACGTGTCGCTCCGCTCTCCCGCGCGCCTCGCTCCCTCGCTGGCGCCTTCGCCTCGACCCAGAAACGGGAAGATTCGTCGAGGAAAACTTCTCGTATCTCAAACATACTTTTTCCCGGCGAGCATTCGAGGCTTTTGAGATACATGTATACATATGTTTATGTATATTTTGCATAATTTCCTCCCGTAGATCTTTTGTTGCTTCATTTTTATTATTGAAAGGATAGTTGTAAAGCATACCTTTTTTCTGGTACTTTTCCCACCGGATATTGGTACTCTCGATCCAGGTTTTGTGGTATGCTCGGTGCTGCTCGGAAGAAAGAGAAGAAGGAATAGAGAAAGGGAGAGAGGAAAAGAGAATGAGAATTGTGAGAAGGAAGACCGGTGGCATGTGTGATGAAGTAATGATGATGAAATTGTTCACGAAGACCGTAGAAAATTGTTCACGTTGAGTAAGATCTAAATCGGCGATAAACTTGACATTAAAATTATCAGCGTGATTTAGTAATACATACAGAAGGAATACATTTAGAGAAGGAAGGGAGAAGAGGAGAAAAAAAGGTGGAAATAAGCAAAAAGAGAGAAGCAAAGAAAAAAATCGAAGGAAAAAAAGTAATATTTAATAGGAAAAAACAACAACACATAAATGAATCCAGAGAGAAAGAGAAATAAAGAGATAGATGGATAAGTAAAATTAAGAAAGAAAAATAACCCAAATAAGAGAGAGAGAGATATAGAAAAATAATTAAGAAGAGAATATAGATAATAAACGTGTGCGGCCCTTCATAAACGCTTTTTCGTCCCTTGAAAATGTTACAAGTCAGGCTGTGGAGAACTTGGACTAGCATCACAATCTTCACAATCCTTCTCAGCCTCTCCTTCACCATCATTGCGTCGCAGGAACTCTATGATGACATGGAAGACGGAGAAGAAACAGATCCTAATGATGAATTCAAGAACAGTAAGTAAATAATTTAGTGTATTGTTTTGACGGATTCCTCCTTCTGCCTCTGTTTTCTCTCTCTCTCTCTCTCTCTCTCTCTCTCTCTCTCTCTCTCTCTCTCTCTCTCTCTCTCTCTCTCTCTCTCTCTCTCTCTCTCTCTCTCTCTCTCTCTTTTTCTTTCTTTTTCACATTCTCTCTCTGTTTAAGGGGGATAAAAAGGTTTTTATCAGGGTAAAGTATTTTCAATGGCTTTCGATTCTTTTCTTTTTTCTTTTATAGTTATGATGTTAAGAATATGTAATACGGTAATACGGAGTGTTTATGTGAGAGGGAATTACAGCGATGTTTCTAATAGCCAAAGCGGGGTAAAGAGAATGAGATAGAAGAGAGAGATAAGGATGATAAGGAAGATTACCCGTGTGAAGTAAAGCAGAAAAAATATAAAAAAATAGAAAAAAACGGATGGTAGATTTACACGTTAATACTTAATTACAAGACTTTACTGCCGTTCGTCACGCATACATAGATAAAGATGAAGACATTAAAAAGACTTAAAAAAGAAAGAAAAAAACGACGGAAATTGAGACGAGGTAAAAATAAGTAACACAAAATAGAACTTACACTATTTATCTCATACTTTATCTGAACTTACACTATTTATCTCATACTACACCTACTTGTTTGTGTCTGTCTATCTACCTGTCTATCTCCTACTTATCTCTGTGTCTGTCTATCTACCTGTCTATCTCCTACTTATCTCTGTGTCTGTCTATTTACCTGTCCTACTTATCTCTGTCTCTCTCACGCACTGGCTATCTCTTATTTCTCTATGCGCCTGTCTATCTCCTACTTATCTCTGTAATTGTCTATATACTTCTCTATCTTCTATATCTCTCTCTGCCTGTCTATCTACCTGTCTATCTCCCACTTATCTCTGTGTCCGTCTATCTACCTCCTTATCTTTTTCTGTCTACCTACCTATCTCAGGAACTTAATTTCTTCGGCAATGGACGAAATGTCAAATATTCAACCATTTTTGAAGATTAGATAATTTTTTCTACTTCCAAGTACAGTTCATTACATATCTATATCTTTGTGAGTATTTGTCTCAATGAACATTATTTTTTGCTTGGCGGTAATGTCCATCAAATTTTATTATCAGTTTAATATTGAAGATGATTATGAATAACTTTTTTGAAGTGGATAAAGTGGAGCAGCATTAATTATCAATAAGGGTTATCGATCCCAAGGCTCAGGCTGGCCAAGTATGTTGACTCTTATATTAACCGAGGGAGCGACCTCTCGGTTTTTGTTCCCGTCTATCCTGCTATCTCTTTTTCTTTGTCTTTCCTTTTTGTGTGCGTCTTTCTGTCTTTTTTTTATGTCTTCCTCTTTTTTTAATCGCTTTATGTCTCTTTTTTCCCGTTATTCTTTTCTTTATGTGCCTCTTTTTCTTAAATTTCTTTCTGTATGTGTCGTTATCTTCCTGTTAATTGTACTTTTTACCGTGATCTCTATCTCTCTTTTTATCTGTCTATCGATCTATCTCAATCGGTCTTATTCCATCTCTCTAACTCTCTCTCTCTCTC
>NC_091552.1:29470889-29473389 GCF_042767895.1 Penaeus vannamei | reverse complement strand
GATTCATGCGAAATGGAGTTATCACTTGTTTCTCTTCACTGCTTGTTTAGCTGGCTTGGGTGTTTCTTTTCTTCTTCTTCTTCTTCGTTTTCAGTCTGTCTGTCTGTTGATCTTTCAGTCTCCGCCCCTGTCTACTTTTTATTTTGTCTCTTTCCCTTTTTCCCGCAAGCTTTCTCTCTCTATCTCTCTTCCTTTCTCTCTCTCTCTCTCTCTCTCTCTCTCTCTCTCTCTCTCTCTCTCTCTCTCTCTCTCTCTCTCTCTCTCTCTCTCATCTTCATCATCATTAATATCTTTATCATTACTAAGAATTATTAAAATATATTGTTAAAATTATTATCATTATTATTACTATCTTTATTGTTGGATCTGTTACTTTACCGTTTTATTGTTATTATTATTGTCATTATTTGTAATCATTACCATAATGACTGTTGTGATAAATAACGCCATTGTCATTATCATTATTATTATCATTATAAAACGTATGCTAATGTTACTCACTATGCACATATGTGCCTACTACATATGTAACTGTATGAGTGCATGTACGTCTGCAGCATTATTATCCCTGTATTTCACACAATACTAAAAATAAACAGACGAAGAAATAAATGGATAACCACATAACGGAAACTTAAATAAAAGAAAATCCAAATTCCAAGAAAAAGCGTCAAAAAGCTAAAAATGAAATGAAAAAAGAAAGGAAAAAGAACATTGTAATCCTAATCTCCACTTTCTGGTTTACAAGATTTTGTGGCAACACTCGTAAAAAAAAGTGGACATTCGAGACACCGGAAAGTAGAAGCGTTCCTTTAATTGTTCGTTTTATGGATGTTAATGTCCTTAATGTTCTTCGATTGCGTTAGTGAATTGGTTTCTTTTTAGTCTTTACGTAGACTGATAGATATGTAGTCGACAGATAATTAGGTGTTATTGCTACTCTTCATCGTTTTTTTTTTTTTTGTGTGTGTGTGTGTTACTTTATTTTGATTTTTTTTTATCATCATCGTCACTGTCATTCTCAAATTCAGGTTCATTTCCTTTGTTTGTATCATTAAAAGCTCTAGTATCATTATCATCATTATTATGGATATCTTTATCTTTATCCTCACCACAAACATTATCATTATCGTTATCATTTTTTAAATCACTACTTCATTGTAATTATTTTTAATTACAGAAATTTTAATTATTATTATTCTCATTATCATTATCATGATTATGATCATCATCACTATCATTATCATTATTGTTATCATTATCATCATTACTATTTTTGCTATTAATATTATCATTATTATTATTATTATCATCATCACTGTTATTATCATTTTTATTGTTATTGTTATTATCATTATTATTATTGTTATTATTGTTATCATTATTATCATTATCATCATTATCATTATTATTATTGTTGTTATTGTTATTGTTATTGTTATTGTTATTGTTATCATTATTATTATTATTATTATTATTATTATTATTATTATTATTATTATTATTATTATTATTATTATTATTATCATCATCATCATCATCATCTTCATTATTATTATTATTATCATTATCATTATTATTATTATTATTATTATTATTATTATTATTATTATTATTATTATTATTATTATTATTATTATTATTATTATTATTATTATTATCATTATTATTATTATTACTATCATCATTATTATTATTGTTATCATTAATGATAATAATAATAATCATCATAATAATAATAATGATATTATTATTATTATTATTATTATTATTATTATTATTATTATTATTATTATTAGTGTTGTTGTTGTTGTTGTTGTTGTTATCATCATTATTATTATCATTATCATTGCTATGATAATTCTGTTATCATTATCATTGTTGTTATCAGTTATTTTCACTACTATTATTTTTATCATTACTACTGCTATTATCATCATTACTATTATCATTATCATTATTATTGTTATTATTAATATTACTATTGTCATTGATACTGGTAGGATTATCATTAGTACTAGTAGTAGTACTACTACCAGTAGTAGTAGTAATAGCAATAGGAGCAGTAGTAGTAGTAATTGTAGTATTTTGTTGATATTTTTTATTATTGTTTTCATCCTTATCATTGGCATTATTATTTTACATTGCTAAATTGATTTAATCTTTACTTATTAATTGTTAATGACAAACCTAATAGTAATTCAAGCACCCACAGGGAATCTATGTAATAATTTGTACAAAAATTCTAAACTTGTTTTTATTCGTAAATGCGTGATATTATTTAATTTCTCATTCACTCTTGATATAAAACATTATATAACGGCTATCTATATAAAGATTAATTAAGCATTAGGAACTTATCAAAATTTATTACGACAGTCTATGCCAAGTTGAATTAATCTATACAGACTGTCACGAGTCAGTTACTTATCATCATAATTACTATCAATATTATTTATTACCATAACCACTGAAATACTACCATTATATGTATTATCTT
>NC_091552.1:29455889-29460889 GCF_042767895.1 Penaeus vannamei | reverse complement strand
GCCATTTGAGCGCCTCTTGGCCAAGCAGCAGGACGACTGCCAACGACCTGACATTCACACGCGCACTAAACCTTATACGACCCTTTATCATGTGGATATTGACCCCCCCACCCCCTGTCATGACCATTTCTCCCCCCCCCCCCTGTACAGTACATGGTCTTGCTCCGTATGCTTACCTTATGCTTACCTTGTACTTTCCGGTGCGTGGTATGTGTCTCATGGGGAGAAAGAGACGTGGGGGGAAACAGAGAGGACGAGAGAGAGAGAGAGAGAGAGAGAGAGAGAGAGAGAGAGAGAGAGAGAGAGAGAGAGAGAGAGAGAGAGAGAGAGAGAGAGAGAGAGAGAGAGATAAAAAGAGAATGAAAGAGAAAGAGGGATAGAAAATGAATGAGAGATCATTACGCATTTCTACGTAATTCTCTACCCACTCTGAAAAAAGTAAAAAAAAAATAAAGTTCCTTGTTATGATAATGATGATATATTTTCGAGTAAAAAAAAAGATTGGGGCTATTACTCTTAATGATTATATCTGCTATCCCAGACATACTACTCTCCCCTCCGAATGCAAGAAATAAAATCAAAGATAAATAGGTAGCAAAGGAAAATAGTCATCATAACAATAATGATTTTTTCACGACCTATCGAACGACAATCAATAATAACGGATACGACCAGCGTTATGCCATGTGTTATTACAGCTCGTATAGACCATTTGACGATGAATGACTGCCGAAACAGACAAAAAAGAAAAAAGAAAAAAAGAGAGACAGAGAGAGAGAAGAGAGAGAGAGGGAGAGAGAGACAGAGAGAGAGAGAGAGAGAGAGAGAGAGAGAGAGAGAGAGAAGGGTAGGGAGGAAGATATTGAATGTGATATTCCAAAGTCAGAAAGACAGAAAGAGAATCGAGAGAAGCAGGCATTAAACAATATAAACACCAATAAACAGTGGAAGAGCTGAAATCAGAAAGAAACCGGTATTGACTTACAAGAAATCTTTGAATGGATTGTTATTGTGTTGTGACTGGTAACACAACAATTTATCGTACTTTCTGTATTGTTTTTCAGTCTGTCGACCCGTAATAATTGGGAAAGGGCAAATTGACAATACAAAATTGTTTTTACTTACTTCTCTATGGAATGCGACCGACAAACACGTACCATTAAAACATTCCAGATTTTACCTCTGATGATAAAGATAAACCCTAACATCGTATATTTTCTATATTTTCCATCGAGGTCATCTATCTCTTTTCTCTTCGTCCTACGTCCTACTTCTATATTCCTTTCTTCTCCTACTTCCTTTTCTGATCGTCTTCCTCCCCCTTTCCTCTCTCCCAGTCCCATCCCCTTGTCTCCCCCTCCCCCCCCCTCGCCTCCCCCCTCACTCTCCATCAGCCCTTTTCCTCCACCATTTTCTTTCTCTCTCCTTTTTTCTCCCTTTCCTCCACTTCACTTTTTCCCCTCCTTCCTCTGACGATCTCATGCCTCCCACCCCTCCTCCCCTACCACTATATCCCCTATTCCCTCCCACCCCCCCACCCCCTCCCAGCTTTTCTTTATTCCCCATCCCTTACCCACTCTACTCTCCCTCCCTCCCTCCCTCCACTCCCACCTTCCCTCCCTCCCTCCACTCCCACCTTCCCTCCCTCCCTCCACTCCCACCTTCCCTCCCTCCCTCCACTCCCACCTTCCTCCCTCCCTCCCTCCCTTTCTTCTTCACCCTCATTTTTCTCCTCCCTATCCTTATATCACATCCTTCTCCCATTCTCTCCCCAATTCTCATCCCCCCCTTCCTCCCCTTCCCCCTACCTTCTCCTTAATCCATATCCCTCACCCTTTTCCTTTTATCCTCCCCCCTCCTTCCTTCCTTCTTCCCTCCCTCCCTCCCTTCTCCCCCACTCCTCACCCATGCCTATCCCCCCTTCCCTTATCCGTGCCTATTCTCCCTCCCCCTCTTCCCCTCCCCCCTTCCTCCCCTGTGCCTGTCCTCCCTCCCTCCCCCCTCCTTCCTCACTCGTCCCTATCCTTCCTCCCCCTCTTCCCTCTCCCCCCTTCCTCCCCTGTGCCTATCCTCCCTCCCTCCTTTCCTCACCCGTGCCTATCCCTCCCTCCCTCCCCCTCCTCCTTCCTCACCCGTGCCTATCCTCCCTCCCTCCTTCCTCACCTGTGCCTATCCTCCCTCCCCCTCCTTCCTCACCTGTGCCTATCCTCCCTCCCTTCCCCCTCCTCATCCGTGCCTATCCCCCCCCCTTCCTCACTCGTGCCTATCCTCCCTCTTTCTCCCTGCCCTCCTCACCCGTGCCTATCCTCTCTCCCTCTTCCCCCCTCCTTCCTCACCCGTGCCTATCCTCCCTCCCTCCTCCCACCCCCTCCTCACCTGTGCCTATCCTCCCTCCCTCCTCCTCCCTCCTTCCTCACCCGTGCCTATCCTCCTCTTCCTCACCCGTGCCTATCCTCCTTCCTCCTCCTCCCTCCTTCCTCACCTGTGCCTATCCTCCCTCCCTCCCCCCCTTCCTTCCTCACCTGTGCCTATCCTCCCTCCCTCCTACCCCCCCTCCTTCCTCACCCGTACCTATCCTCCCTCTCTTTCCCTTTCCCTTTCTTGCGCCTCCACTCTACACAACGCACCTAAGCTGTACTTGACATAGAGCTTAACGAATGGGAAGCTCCTTCGAAATCTCTCGAGTTAACCAATCGTGGCGGAAGAAGAAGCGCTTTTCGAAGGCTGTCGAGACGCTGAATAGAAGACCGGAGTCGAGAGTGAATGGAGGAGCGAGGGGGGACATCAGGGGAAGGAGAGAGAGAGAGAGAGAGAGAGAGAGAGAGAGAGAGAGAGAGAGAGAGAGAGAGAGAGAGAGAGAGAGAGAGAGAGAGAGAGAGAGAGAGAGAGAGAGAGAGAGAGAGAGTGAGTGGGGACGAAGGGAGAAGGGGAAAGGGACATATAAAAAGAGGGAAGGAATGATAGTGACCTGCAGTAAAGAAAACAAAGATAATAAGACGGAAGAAGGACGATAAACAAAATAAATAAATAAAATAAACAGGGAGAAGTGACAAGAAAAAGGGAAACGAGATACAAAGAGAGGGCAAGAAACGGAGACAGAGGACAGATAAGAAGACGATAACAAGGAGGCAGAGAAATAAAATAAAACAGAGTAAACAAGACAGAGGGCTGGAAGACAGAGAAAGAGAGAAAGATAGAGTGTAGAGGGAGAATGGTTGGCAGGGAGAGAGCAAGAGACGGAGAAATAAAGACACAAAGAGAACTACAGAGAAACAGAAAGAGAGAGAGAGAGAGAGAGAACTGGATCAAGAGAAAGAGCGAGGCAAGAGAAAGAGAACCAGACAGACACAAAGACAGAGAAAGAGGAGGAGCCAGAGAGAGAGAACAGGACCGAAAGGGAGAGTCAGAGAAAGAGAATAGCTCACAGGGATCCAAGAAAAGATGTGAAAGGGAATTCACCTCTGATGTTCGCACCAAAGGAATATATAAATAAATACTTAGCGCTAATTGTCGCCGTTCGGACGTATTTTCTCGCGCAATGCGATGTTGTTTTAACTTCGCTTCCGAAACAAAGGCGAACTCTCCCGCTGACCAAACAGGCGAAAAGCTGTGTTATACGGGGGTCGAAAATAAAACGAGAAAATATGTAATTATGATTTCCAGCGGCCAAGGGGAGCGAGTTGGGAGGTGGAGCTTACAGGTGTCGCCAGGGAGTGTATTTTCATCCCACGTTAGTTTTTTTTTTGTTTTTTTTTTCGTCTGCGTGGATTTTGGGGAAGCGAAAGGGGGTCTGAGTGAGGTCATTTATAACTGCATCGTTGATTTGGTCTCCCTGTTGGCCGAGGTAGGAGGAAGGCTTTTCCCTTAGGCTTTTTCTCCTTCTTTTCCTCGAAGGCTGAACACACAGGAAAACTGAACAGGAAGGGAGGGAGAGAGTTCAATCAATACAACTGTCTCCTGCTGTTCCAAAGTTAGTTCACTCTTCTCTCAGATTCATAGGAATTACATTTTGTTCAAATATTTTCGTTCAGGTGTTAATGCTTTCGGGTGTACCTTTGGGGATTTTTGGCGCTGCAGAAATCACTGGGTCTCCCGGGTGCTTAAGGCATGTGGGAGATGCTTTGGGGCCGAACGAGGGATCATCTAAAGCGGGAATCTTATTGAAAATTGCGCCATCACTTTGACACTTAGTCTATATCGCCGTCAATATCTAGACATGCATGTCCGTCTCTATAGCTATATTGGATATATGCACCCGCGCTCATTAGCACAATAATTCACCAATATATGCATTCCACACTACATTAAACGATATCGCACGACTACATGCAGCAATAAGCATTCCAGAGCGTCTTCACATCTGTAATACAAACCTTCAAAGACACCTTTTAGCCCCAAAAAGGAAGCTTATTGACCATTGCATAATTGATGGCTCGCTGACTGACTGATGGGCCGTAATGTTGAAGTGCAGAGGCGATACCCGGAGCTAAACGAACGATGCTTCACTCGCCGTTAGATTATATCGCCAATCAGGCGCCGCGCCGCCCGTTACGCCCGTCACGGTGACGGCGAGGGACAGGTCGGGCTCGGCCGCGGACGAGTATTTGGCTTCGGCGTCTCTCCCGAACTCCATTCGTCAGTGCTCTTCATTACTCGCCCGTCTCCTCGTCTGCTCACTTATTCATCTTCCAGTCCCCCGATTTGTTTATTCATTGAGGTTAATCATTATTGCAGTATTCTTCAAGATGCTCGGCGAAGCGCAGGGGGTCTCGTCTTGAATTTCATTTCGAGTTAAATTATTTATGGGCGATTTTAGAAAACGAATGAGGCAATAAGCAAGGTGGGAATAATAGATGTTGATTAATTCGTAAAGATGAGGAAATAACCCTGGGCAGGAATTTGGGAGGAAGGTTACAAATTTTCATCGTTTTTAAAATCTATTTTGCAGGGAGAATAAGGAATGATACGAAGGCTTGGATAAAAGGTGAGAAGACAAAGAT
>NC_091552.1:29435889-29440889 GCF_042767895.1 Penaeus vannamei | reverse complement strand
CATAACAATCATCATTACTCCATTAGCCTTATCATTATCATGATATTGTCATTATCACCATTGCCATCATAATTTTTATCATCTTTATTACCATCATCGCCATCATCAGTATCATCATATTCATCCGTATCATCAGCACCATCTTATTCTTCATTTTCATCACATCATTATCACCATCATCTTCATCCCTATCATCATCACTATCACCATCTTATCCTTCATTTTCATCACATTATCATTATCACCATCATCTTCATCCCTATCATCATCACTATCACCATCTTATCCTTCATTTTCCTCATATTATCATTATCACCATCATCCTCATCCCTATCATCATCACTATCACCATCTTATCCTTCATTTTCATCACATTATCATTATCACCATCATCTTCATCCCTATCATCACCATCACCATCTTATTCTTCATTTTCATCACAATCGTATCCTTCTTCACCGTCACCCTCACCGCTTCCCCCACCCTCATCATCCTCACCATCACCTCCATCATCTTGTTAGCGTATGGTGCCCTCACCCGAGTATATTGTTTTGCTCTGGTCGGTGGGCTTCAGGCGAGAGGTTTCATATCAGGGGGTTTCATTCTCCGGCGCCGCGAGGGAAAAAGGTCGAGTGTGGGGGTTGGTTTTTTCTTTTTTCTTTTTTGTGTTTTCTTAATTGAATTGTGTATAAAGTATGTGGAACGTACATGGGAATCTGTGTATGTGGATGAAGAATGTGTGCACACAAGTTGAGTCATAGGTAGAAACTCTGCAAATAAATATACATAAAATCATGAACAGACGCAGACGCAAATACACACATACACAAACTTACAAACGCACACGTATACGAACACGCATGCACGCACATACACACCCACGCACACACACATACATACACACACAAATATATTCTTATATACTTTTTAATTTCATTTATCTCCATACATCAACACATAAAACCTTTCCCCAATGATGTATTTATCAAACACACACAAACATACATACACACGCCCACACTCAGAAACACACACATCTAAAACACAGGCATGCACTCTCAGTATTTAAGTGAGAATGAACACGATTTTACCATTTCCACAAAAGTAGAAATGACGGCAGACGTTCATGTGAAGTGAAAATCGGCGGTCGATCCCCTAGAGTATTCCACATCCAGCCATTAAGGTGGAAATGCTGATGTGTCGAAACGTTCGCTGATGAAATCGTCATGAGCTTAAGTGGAGAAGCAACATACCGTGATGAAATGTGACCTAATCTGCCCATCATGGCGATATTTATGAGGTTGGTTATTTTAGCACCTTTGCGCTTTCATTCCAGTTGTCTTTCCAGGTAATGAGACCCGATTCCAGCTTTCGAGAGGAAATGTATGATTCCAGGATCACTTCCGTTTATTTCTGTTTGTCTATATGTCTGCTGGTTTGTGTGTCTGTCTTTCCTTCCCTCTCTGTATTGTTCTGTCTATCTGTATCTATCCGTCTATTTATCAAGATCATTCCAATTTCCTACTATCTAAACATATATCTCTGGCTATATTTATCCTTCTTTCTGTATACTGATCTGTATGTGTCTATATATATCCGTTTGTTTATCATTATCATTCTAGCTTTTCCTACATACCTATATCTATCTTTACCTCTCGATCTATATCTAGTTAATTCTATTTACGTATCTACAACGATTTATCTATATATATCCATCTATACTGGTCCATATGCATTTTCTCTATAAATATACGTATCTCTATATATCTATCTCTCGATATTTTTCTATTTATAGTTTATCGACATCTATCGACCTCCACATCCGTATCTATCGAATAATCACGAATATCCATTTCCATAATAAACCATCTGCCGAGAAATAAACATTCCTCCCTAAGCACTGCTTCATAGTCTGTTCCTTCATCAGCGAGATCAAAGGAACGTCGTTATTCAACCCTTTTTGCAACCCGGGAACGCTGCTCAATAAGATCAGAGAATCACAAAATAGAAGGAAAAAGAAAAAAGAAAACACGGGTGAAGAAGAAAGGGAACGAATAACGAAACTTCTAAAATTCTATAAAAAGAAATTGATAAAATTCCATTAGAATTTCAGCAGCTATGTTTATTTATAAGAGCGGAGGGATCCTTGCTAATGCCCCGGGACTTTCTCTCTTCTTTCCTCTCTTCTTTTCTCTCTTCTTTTCGGTTGTATCTCCTGCTTGTATGTGTGGACGTGTGTGTTTATATATATATATATATATATATATATATATATATATATATATATATATATATATATATATGTGTGTGTGTGTGTGTGTGTGTGTGTGTGTGTGTGTGTGTGTGTGTGTGTGTGTGTGTGTGTGTGTGTGTGTGTGTGTGTGTGTGTAAATATATATATATATATATATATCTATATATGTATATATATATATATATATATATATATATATATATATATATATATATATATATGTGTATATATATATATATATGTATATATATATATATATATATATATATATATATATACATATATACATATATATATATATATATATATATATATATATATATATATATATATATATATATTAATATATATATGAATGAATATATGCGTGCGTGTGTGTGTGTGTATCCATATACATAAATACATACATACATACATACATACATAGATGAATATATATATATATATATATATATATATATATATATATATATATGCCTATATACATATGCATACACATATTTACCACCGTACTCGGGCGCCATCCCAGGGTGCTTTACGGGCCCGAACTGCCCTTAACAGCGCGGCGAACGCGAGGTATTACAGCTTTAAATCCGACTCCGCGGTCGCCGCGTTTTGTTTATTCTTCCAAAAGCAAATCCAGAAGCAGAAAAATGGACAAAGCACACTCCGGTTTCGTTGGATAAATGGAAGTGCAAAAGGATTAGCAAGCGGTTGGATTAAGGCTCGAATATATTCCTGCAAAGAAGGTCGAAGGAAGGTCGGAGGAAAGATAGGTTGGGAAGAGAAGAGGGAAGGATGTTGGCCTTTTCTTGAGATCTACTTGTAATACACGGTGAAAAAAAAACGCACACACGCACACATGTAGATAGATAGTGTGTGTGTGTGTGCGTGTAGATAGATAGATAGATAAAGCCACACTCTTTGATGTATAGTTCTTAGATTAAAAACTTTTTAAAGGACCATTTCAGCATGTTATGAAATGATGATGTTGATATAATATAAATAGTATATAGATATAATAATATAAATAGTAATAATAATAACAACAATAATAAATCTAATAAACATTATGGTAATAAGAATAAGAATAATGATAATGATTATAACAATGATGAAGTTGATAATAATAGTAATTATGACCATATGACCAAAATGACATTAATAATGATACTGATAGAAGTGACAATAACAATGGTATTAATGCTGTTGCTGATAATGATAATGTAATGACAAAAAAATAACAATAATGATAATGAAAAAAATAATAATCAGAATGATAATATTGATAGTGATGATAATATTAATATTAATAATAATAGTAATAATAATAATAATAATGACAACTATAATCATAATAATGATTACAATCACAGTGTAAATGATAGTGGTGGTTATAATGATACTGATGATGTTAATAGTAATAATGATACTGATAGTAATGATGATACTAATAATAACAATAATGATAATAATAACAATAATGATGATAATGATCATAATAAAGATGATGAAAAACAATTGTCATAATGATAATAATGATGATAATGATAAAAATAAAGATGAAAATGATGGTAAGAAAAATAAGGATAATTATGTTAATAATAATGCCAATAGTGGTAATGATTATGATAGCAATAATCATAATAATGACAATAATGATGGTGATAATAATAGTAATAATAATTGTAATAACAACAATAACAATAATAATAACAATGATAATGGTAATGATTATATTGATAATAATGATCATCCTCCCCTTTATGTTGATAATTACAAGAATACCTAAAATATAAAGATTTCATAAAACTGGATAAGGAGGACGATAATATCAGCGATAATGTATATAATAACAATAAGAACGATAATATTAAAGATAATGTTTGTAATGAACAATTAGAATAGTGATAACAAATAATAACGACAAAAAAAGAAATACAAAAACAAACGGGACACTGATTGCCCTATCACGTGATCATCATATCATCGAATGGCAAGGAAAATACGAATTCAAATACAGTAGCTAAATCATTTTCAAACGCAAAGGGGAAAATGAATCCATAACTGAAATGGGTATTATCCTAAAATACTATACGAATATTTTAAAAGCTATACACAACTCCACGAGAAAAAATTATCCCCATGTAAGCTGGATCACATTCATTTCGTATATTCTGGTCAGGTTTGAGGCAGGCATTAAAACCGATGGATTCACACGCCCGCTCGTGGTGTGGCCGCCCATCCCGAGTGCGGGTCTGCCTTGGGTCTTAGGGCTAGGGCAGTGGGGTCTTCCCTCGGTCTTGGTCTTGCTCTTTTGGTGTAAGGCTTGTCGTGTGTGTGTGTGTGAGTGTGTGTGTGTGTGTGTGTCTCATGGTTCGTTGCCTGTCGTTCTTATTCTCTTCCTTTTTCTTTCTTTTCTGTGTCTCTCTCTCTTCTCTTCTCTTCTCTCTCTCTCTCTCTCTCTTTCCTTCTCTCTCTCTCTCTCTCTCTCTCTCTATCTATTCCTCTCTCTCTCTCTCTCTCTCTCTCTCTCTCTCTCTCTCTCTCCCTCTCTCTATCTATCTATCTATCTTCTCTCTCTCTCTCTCTCTCTCTCTCCCTCTCTCTCTCTCTCTCTCTCTCTCTCTCTCTCTGTCTCTCTCTCTCTCTCTCTCTCTCCCTCTCTCTCTCTCTCTCTCTTTCTCTCTCTTTATCTATCTATATATTCATCTATATCTATCTTTCTCTATCTATCTATATATAT
>NC_091552.1:29418389-29423389 GCF_042767895.1 Penaeus vannamei | reverse complement strand
TTCGGTTTTTATTTCCTCCTCCCTTCCATTTCTTGTTCTTTCTTACTTTGTCTCTTTATCTCTCCCTCCTTCTCCATCCCAGCTAATCCACTTTTACGTCTCTCTCCTTCCCTCTTCCCGTTCTTTCTTCCTTCCGTTCTTCTACCTCCTTTTCCTTCCCCTGTCTCTTTAAATCCTCCCCTCTCCTTTTCCCCATTCCCTCCCTTTCTTCCCTTCTTCCTTCTCTATACGCCTACTCTTCTTCCTCTCCTCCTCATTTCCTCTCTTCCTCTCTTCCCGCCCCCTCATCTCCCCTCACTCCTCCTTCACTACATTAATCTCTTTCTTTCTACTCTATCCCTTTATCTCCTTCTCCATCTCCCTCTCAATTTATTTTCCCATTCTAATTTCTCTTTCCTCTCTCCCTTCCCCTCCTACAATATCCCTGATGTCCTTCCCCCTTACCGCCTCTCTCTCTTCCTCTAATTCCTCCCCTTATTTCCTTTCCCACATCCTCATTTCCTTCCCCTCCTTCCAGATCCCTCATTCCCTACCTCGCACCCTCTCCCATTCCTTCCCCTTCCGCCATTCCCCTCATTCTCATTCCCTCATTCTCCTCCTCTCACCCTCCTCCCGCTACCCCCATCATTCCCATTCCCTTCCCCTCCTTTTCTTCCCCTCTTAATCCCATTCCTTCATTCCCTTCTCCTCCTCATTCACTCCCCTCAACCCCCTCCTTCTCAATCTCCACCCCCTCTTTCCCATTCCCTCATTCCCTTCCCCCACTTCATTCCCACTCCCACCTCCTCCCGCTAAGCCCCTCATTCCCTTCCCCTCCTCATTCACTCCCTTAATCCCCCCTCCTCCTTCTCCTTCTCCACCCCCCCTTTCTCCTTCCCTTCCTCTCCTTCTCCTCCCTTCACCTCCCCCCTTCATTCCCACTTCCACCTCCTCCCGCTAAGCCCCTCATTCCCTTCCCCTCCTCATTCACTCCCTTAATCCCCCCTCCTCCTTCTCCATTCCCTCATTCCCTTCCCCTCATTCCCTCATGCGACGTCCACCACTATCATGTGATTGCCAAAGGTCCACCACACAGCCTGGCCCTCTTGATTGCCTGGTATTGATCCTTGACTCAATACCAGTCTGATACGCTCATACCAACTATCGGTCGCTGGTGGTCTCAAGTTCTCTGTCTGTGGATATATGCAGATTTTGGGTCCGAATTCTTCATGTTCTTAGGATATGTGGATGCGTGCATGTCTGGTATGATGTGTGTATGTTTGTATGTACGTATGTGTTTGCATGCATGTATTTGTATGTATGTAACTATGTATGTATGTTTTTGTTTGTATGTGCGTATGCCTGTACGTATGTATGTATGTATGTTTTTGTATATTAATCTATCCTTTCATCTATCTTTATTTCCATATGTGTGTATGTCTGTGTTTCTGTGTACCTAAGCTTATGTACATATGTACATTTTTTCCATCTACTTACATCCTAGCATAAATAACGAACACAGAACATAATACAGCATACTTTAAAAGGCAAACATAGAACATAATACAACAAACCTTAAAAGACAAGCATAGAGCATAATACAACACATACCTTAAAAAACAAACACAGAACATAATAAAACATACCTTTAAAAAAACAAACATAGAACATAATACAACATACCCTAAAAGAAAAACACTGAACATAATACAGCATACCTTAAAAAAACAAACATAGAACGATATACAACAAGCCTTAAAAAACAAACATAGAAGAAAATACAAAATACCTTAAAAAGCAAACACAGAACATAATACAGCCTACCTTAAAAAACAAACACAGAACATAATACAGCCTACCTTAAAAAACAAACATAGAACCAAATAGAGCCTACCTTAAAAAACAAACCTTATCCCCTTTTAAGCTCCACACAACTCGCCCAATCGAACGCCCATTTCTTGCCGTCATGCAACAACGCTTCCAATATTTTCGTCCTTAATCCCCGGTCATGAAAATTTCACATGAACACGAAACCTATGATCGCGGTTACTCAACTGAGCTGAGTCTTGAATGCCATTCTTACTCACACAGAACAAATTAAGATGGATTTGCTCGGTGGATGCATTATTCATCCATTTTACACCCCTTTGGCCAGGTGTTCGTGCATCTTTTAGGGGGGGGGGTAGGGGGAGGGAGGGGAGGGGGGCGGAGGGGAGGAGGGAGGGGAATGAAAAGTCTTGTTAGGGTTAGTTGATTCCATTCGTGGCTGAATTGATCGCGGCAGTTTTCCCATTCTCGCTTTCTTTTTTCTTTTTTTTTCTTCCTTCTTCTTTCTTTTTTTCGTCCTGTCAGCCATTGTTGCTTCTTTTCTATTTTTCATTATTCTTTGATCTGCTGTTAGTATCTCTTTTTTGCGTTCTCCTTTTTTATTATTGTTGTTCTTTTTCTTTTTTATATATCTATTTATTCTTATTATTTTCTTATTCTTAATACTTTTTTTCCTCTCAATGTTTCTTCTTATTCTTCTCATACTTTATATCCTATATCATCGCCATTATCTCTTTCTTCTTCCTTCCTTCCTCTACCTCCCATCATCATCCTCTCCCTATTCAATTCTCGTTCACCTTCCTCCCCTTTCTTCCCCGTCTTTTCTTAGTCTTGTCATTCATATTATCTTTACAGAACGATGATGTCTACTATGCATTTTTTACGTTCATTGAACTCGCTTTCATTCATATTTGTCAAGTTTTCTGAAGATCCTCTGATGAAGTAACTTGGGTTGAAAGAGAAAAAAAATGGACTAGCGTTTTCTTTTAAAGGGTTGGGTGGAGGGGGGGAGGGGGAGGGGGAGGGGAAGGGGTTGGACACAAAGAGATTAGAATTTAAAGCAAAGAGAAAGGGAGAGAGAGAGGGAGGGAAATGCTGAAAGGGAGAGAGGAGGAAAGAGAAACGGGTGGGTATAGAGAGAGAAATAGAAACGGGAGGAAGGAAAAGAAGGAAGTAATAGGATCAAGAAAATTAAAAAAGAAAATATATGATAAAAGTAAGAAAAGAAATCAACAAGAAGAGAAAGAGATAAGAGAGAGAGAGAGAGAGAGAGAGAGAGAGAGAGAGAGAGAGAGAGAGAGAGAGAGAGAGAGAGAGAGAGAGAGAGAGAGAGAGAAGAGAGAGAGAGAGAGAGAGAGAGAGAGAGAGAGAGAGAGAAAGAAAGCGAGAGAGAGAAAGAACGAGAGAGAAAGTGTGTGTGTGCATGATAGACAGAAAGAAGGGGAGAGAGAGCGAGAGAAAGAGAGAAAGACAGACAAACAAACTTACAGAGACGAAGAGAAAGTTGGGTCGCGAGAGTGAGAGAGAGAAAGGCATTAACAACCTCCTAGAAATTACCTTTTGCCTAAATATATCACTTTGAACAAAAGAATTGGATTTCGACAAGAGAATGCATCTCGCAGCAGCTGTCTCTTTTTCGTACTCAGGAAACAAAAGCAAAAACAAATTAGATTTCGTCATTTCTACTTTCTGTTTCTTTATATCTATTTTTCTATCTAACTATCTGGCTATCTATCTACCTATCTATCTATCTATTTATCTCTCTCTCTCTCTCTCTCTGCCTCTCTCTTAATCTCTCTCTTTCTCAATCATTCTCTCTCTCATACTGCCTCTCTCTCTCTCTTTCTCTGTATGCTCTCTCTCTTTCTCTGTATGCTCTCTCTCTCTCTTTCTCTGTATGCTCTCTCTCTCTCTTTCTCTGTATGCTCTCTCTTTCTCTTTCTCTTTATGCTCTCTCTCTCTCTGTCTACCAGTCTATCTACCTGTATATCTATCTGTTTTTCTTAATCTTCCTTTATTCTTGTCTCATCGCCTTCAGTCCGTACCTTAGAACCGAGAATTTCCTTTCCGCGCGGGAAACTGACCTTCTCGAAGACGTGCGTGAACTCTCTCGCTTCCTCTTCTCTAATCTTTTTTTCAATTACTTCATTATTTCTTTGGTCTTTTTTTCGTATGTGTTGGTTGCTTTGGTTTCGCTTTTTTCTTGTGTGTTTTAGCGTGTTTTGTTTTCTTCTTCTCTACCTTTCCCTTCGCTTTTTATTCTCTTTTTTAGCTTTTTGCAGTCGATGGTATGTCTTGTTTATCTTTATTCGTATTTTCCTTCCTAAACTCCCCATTCCCTCTTTTCCCATCTTTTTATTCCTTTTCTTCATCATCACATTCTTCTTCTTCTTTTATTTATTGCCCTCTTCTCCCTCCTTCTCCATTTCTTCTCCTTCTTCCTTGTTCTTCTTCATCTCATATTCTCTTCTGTCTTCTTCTTCCTCCTTTTTCTCCCTCTTTTTCTTCCTCCTTTTCCTCCTTCTTTTTCTTCCCCCTCTTCCTCCATTTCTTCTTCTTTCTCGTTCTTCTTCTTCGCCTCATATTCTCTTCCGTCTTCTTCTTGTCCCATTCTTCTTCCTTTTTTCTCCCTCTTCTTCCTCCTCCTCCTCCTCCTCCATTCCTTCTTCTTCCTCGTTCTTTTTCTTCTCCTCACATTCTCTTCTGTCTTCTTCTTCTCCCTCTTCTTCTTCCTCAGGAACCGTGATTCAAAGAGATTTATGGCGACAAGACGAGAGATCTGGCTCCAAGTGTGTCTGTCTTTTTCTTGGCAGCTGCTCTAACCACCTTGCTTTCGTTATTTCTTTTCTTTGTTTTGCTCTGTTTTTTTCGGTTTATTCAACTTTCTAGTCTTTCTGGTTTATTCGTCTATCCGTTTATCTATGTTTATTTTATATTATTTGGGATAAGGGTTATGGGTCTGGCTAAGGTTGAGGTGAGTTAAGGTTAGGTCAGATTAGGTTAGGTTATGTCGGGTTGGGTTGGGTAAGGTTGGGTTAGGTTAAGTTAGGTTAGGTTAGGTTAGGTTAGGTTAGGTTAGGTTAGGTTAGGTTAGGTTAGGTTAGGTTAGGTTAGGTTAGGTTAGGTTAGGTTAGGTTAGGTTAGGTTAGGTTAGGTTAGGTTAGGTTAGGTTAGGTTAGGTTAGGTTAGGTTAG
>NC_091552.1:29408389-29410889 GCF_042767895.1 Penaeus vannamei | reverse complement strand
CAAAAGCCGGCAGCCATTCCGCGAAAGACGACGGCACTCTCTCAGTTAGTGTCACTGATCTCCACTGGCACTCCCCTGTCCGCCCCTCTCTCCCTTCCTGGCCCCGCATCCCCGGCCTCCCTTCGTAGCCTCACGCCCTCCTCCCTTCCTTTTACCTTCCCCCCTTCTCCCTCCCCAATCCCTCTCCTTCCCTCTTCCTCCCTCCATCCTCCCTCCCCAATCCGTCTCCTTCCCTCTTCCTCCCTCCCTTCATTCTCCTTCGCTCCTCCCTCCCCAATCCCTCTCCTTCCCTCTTCCTGTCTCCGCAATCCCACTCCTTCCCTCCCTTCAATCTCCTTCCCTCCTCCTCCCTCCCTAATCCCTCTCCTTCCTTCCTCCTCCCTGCCCAATCCCTCCTCCCTTCCTACCGCCCTCCCCCTCTCCCATCCCTCGCTCCCCCGCCCCCATCCCTACCCCCTCTCTCCCCTACCCCCTCCCTTAGCGTGTTCGAAGGCCCTGATAGTTAGCCGACTTCGTTGTTTATAGTTCTGTTATCGTCACTGATCAAGACACAAACATATACATTTCCCCTAACAGCGGCTGTCGATCTGACGACCTCCGAGTCAGCAGCCGTCAGCATTAGCCGTCAGCAGTTGTCAGCAGCACTTGGCGACGTGGGAGAGTCGTAGCTTCCTGGCTGGATGGACTGGAGGCGTATATTTTGTATTTTCGGAATACTAGGGCATTGATTGCTGTAAAGGCGTATTGTGTGTCAAGGTCACTGTCTTGGCGCTTTCTGGTCTATACCAATTAGTGGAGAGAGGTCAAGTGGTGTATTTTTGAGAGAAGGGAAGGGATAAGGCTACTGTATTGATGGGTACGGGTAGTGTATTGGTGGTTTGGCGTTTATAATGGGTACTTATTACGCAGAAAAGACGTAGTTTCTGGACGGGACAAGAACTTTTGTTATGGGTTGTTGATATTGTATTTTTCTACTGTATAATCTTCGTATTTTTGTTATTGTATCTTGATTCTGTATTTCACTTATTGTATTTTTTGATAATGGATAGTCATCATTATAATTTCTGATATTGTATTGCCATTACTGTACACTTATTACATTATTTAAACCTTTATTGTTAGTGCATTATTACTGCATTTTTGTGGCTGTATCATTGCGTTTACTGGCATTGTATCTTTAAAATTAATACTGCGTTGTGGGGTACGATTAGCTTATTATTTATTTTCGGCCCTGGGTGTTGTATTATTGTATATAAGTTTCAGTTTATTGTACTGTAAATGTTGTGGTTGTTATGTTCATTTTTTTAAGATTGGACTGCTGTATTTCTGTAACGTAGGGTAAAAAAATAATAATTTACTGTAGGCCATGTGTGCTCAACTGTTCGACATGAATCATACACTTAAACTTGCATTTGTCACAGAAATTTAATTCAATGGATTTACCAAATTATTAGATGTGATTGTTGTAAGCAATCGAGTGCTGTGTGTTATCGTTACTATATTCTGTATTTCTCTTCATTAGTAATTGTATTTTTTGGTTGGCCTACATTTTTTCATCACGATGTGTGGCTCGTATTGCGATGAGTTTTTGCCATTATCATATCTTTTCAGGTTCTCAGTTGCTTCAACTTTCAATAATACCTTAAAGTAATTACAACGTGGTTTGCCATAACTGCATTTCTATCATTTTCTGTAAATAATGTATCATTGTACAATCATTCACTCTAACTGCATATCTATAAAACGATTTATAACAATTCTTCTTTATATGATACACTTTAAGATTGCTGTATCGTTGCACTGGAGATTATTACTATAATTTTCTTATTTCTATCATTTTATTTTCTATTCATTATTCTAAGGCGTATCGCAGCGAGCTCGAAATATTTCCACTTTACTCCTATGTATATTTGCTCAATTATTTACGCACCAAAGCATCGATTCGACGTCGTTATGGTGAGCAGGTTTATAGGTTCAGCGTGGAAAGGTTAAAGGGGGGAGGGAGGACATGCAAGACTTTGGGGAAATACGGAAAGAGTTTCTGGTTCTCTCTTTCCTCTTTTTTCTCGTCTCTGTCTCTCGTCTCTCTCTCTCTCTCTCTCTCTCTCTCTCTCTCTCTCTCTCTCTCTCTCTCTCTCTCTCTCTCTCTATTTCGTTCCTCCTCCATCTACTACCTCTCCTTTCCATCCTACATCTCTCTCTCTCATTTTCCTCCTCTTTAATCTCTTTCTCTTACCATCTATTCCCCTTCCCATTCCCCCCATTCCTCCCTCCGTCCGCCCCTCCTCCGCCCTCCTCTCCAAAGGTTAATCCCTCCACCCTCTTCCCTCCACCCTCTTCCCTCCACCCTCTTCCCTCCCTCATTACAGCCTGCGCGTTCTCTCTTGAACTCTCTTCACGCCAGCGCTGCCACACTCGAGTCTTCCCGGCTGACTAGGAGGGCGCCGGGGTAATGAACAAGTACATGCACACGGCCCACACGCACCTACATACGTACATG
>NC_091552.1:29388389-29390889 GCF_042767895.1 Penaeus vannamei | reverse complement strand
CTCAAAACCCTCACAGAAACACCATACCCACCTCAAAACCCTCACAGAAACACCATACCCACCTCAAAACACTCACAGAAACTCCATACCCACCTCAAAACCCTCACAGAAACACCATACCCACCTCAAAACCCTCACAGAAACACCATACCCACCTCAAAACCCTCACAGAAACACCATACCCACCTCAAAACCCTCACAGAAACACCATACCCACCTCAAAAGCCTCACAGAAACTCCATACCCACCTCAAAACCCTCACAGAAACACCATACTCACCTCAAAACCCTCACAGAAACACCATACTCACCTCAAAACCCTCACAGAAACACCATACCCATCTCAAAACACTCACAGAAACTCCATACCCATCTCAATACCCTCACAGAAACACCATACCCACCTCAAAACCCTCACAGAAACACCATACCCACCTCAAAACCCTCACAGAAACACCATACCCACCTCAAAACCCTCACAGAAACACCATACCCACCTCAAAACCCTCACAGAAACTCCATACCCACCTCAAACCCACACAGAAAGACCATACCCACCTCAAAACCTTCACAGAAACACCATACCCACCTCAAAACTCTCACAGAAACACCATACCCACCTCAAAACACTCACAGAAACACCATACCCACCTCAAAACCCTCACAGAAACACCATACCCACCTCAAAGCCCTCACAGAAACTCCATACCCACCTCAAAACACTCACAGAAACTCCATACCCACCTCAAACCCTCACAGAAACACCATACCCACCTCAAAACCTTCACAGAAACACCATACCCACCTCAAAACCCTCACAGAAACACCATACCCACCTCAAAACCCTCACACAAACACCATACCCACCTCAAAACCCTCACAGAAACTCCATACCCACCTCAAAACCCTCACAGAGACTGCATACCCACCTCAAAACACTCACAGGAACTCCATACCCACCTCAAACCCTCACAGAAACACCATACCCACCTCAAAACCTTCACAGAAACACCATACCCACCTCAAAACCCTCACAGAAACACCATACCCACCTCAAAACCCTCACAGAAACACCATACCCACCTCAAAACCCTCACAGAAACTCCATACCCACCTCAAAACCCTCACAGAAACTCCATACCCACCTCAAAACACTCACAGAAACACCATACCCACCTCAAAACCCTCACAGAAACACCATACCCACCTCAAAACCCTCACAGAAACACCATACCCACCTCAAAATCCTCACAGAAACACCATACCCACCTCAAAACCCTTACAGAAACACCATACCCACCTCAAAACCCTCACAGAAACACCATACCCACCTCAAAACCCTCACAGAAACTCCATACCCATCTCAATACCCCATCTCCAAACCCAAACCCAGTCAAACTAACCCGACCTCAAGCACAGTAGCAATGTCTACAAATTAAAGGTTTTGAACTGCGTGTGATTTCCCGCCAAAAAGTTTCTCGTTCGCGTTCGCTTCATCAGGAGTGACGTCACGAAGCAGGACCGCACGGCTGGCGCTCTGACCTCGAACGGGCCGATGAGATTTTGTGTGGCTCCTCTTCTGTTTCTTCTTCGTCTTCTTCTCCTCCTTCCTTTTCTTCTTCTTTTTCTTTCTTTCTTCTTCTTCTTCCTTTCTTCTTCTTTTTCCTTTCTTCTTCCTTTCTTCTTTCTTCCTTTTCTTCTTCTTCATTTATCTTTCACTTCTTCTTTATTTATCGTTCACTTCTTATCTTTCTTATTCTTCTTTTTTTCTCTTATATTTTTCTTCGTCATTCATCTACGATAATATTCTTCTTTATTCTATTTGTTGTGCTTCTTGTTCTCCTTTTCATCTTTTTTTTCTGTTTTGTTCTCACTTTATCTCGTTTTTCTTCTACTTCTCTTCTTTATTGCCTTTGTTATTATTATCGTTTTCTTCTTCTCCTCCTTCCCCTCCTCGTCCTTCTTCTTCTTCCTTTTTTCTTCTCTTCCTCCTCCTCTTTCTTCTTCTTCTACTACTATTACTACTACTACTACTTCTTCTCATATTTTCTTCTTTTCCTTTTTCTTCCTCTTCTTTTACTACTTCTCCCCCTCCTCCTTCTTCTTCAGCTTCTCCTTATACACCTGTTTCAACATCACCCTCATCCTATCCACAATTTTACTATTATATCTTATAATATTTGCATCACCATCACCACCACCACCATCAACACCATAATCATCATCAGGGCAAACGTCCTTTTAATCTCCAGTAATGAAAGTTCTAATAACAGCACCATCTGCGGCCCTGAACCATCTGCGACCTTCAGAGTTGGTTCCCAGCACACACTGTCTCCCAAATGCGTAGTTATTTATGGAAGTAACAACACAGTTATAGATGTCTTTAATTGAGGCGAAAGAATCTTTAGAGGCGCTATAAAGATGGTCAGATTCTCTCTCTCTCTGTCTCTGTCTCTCTTTCTCTGTCTCTGTCTCTGTCTCTCTCTCTCTCTCTCTCTCTC
>NC_091552.1:29380889-29383389 GCF_042767895.1 Penaeus vannamei | reverse complement strand
TTGTTGTGAGATTGGTTGTTGGTTTAATTAGTTAATTAAGAGGGTTGCTTGATGAGACGAGTTCGTTAATTAGGTTGGCTAGTCGGGTTGGATAATAAGTACGTTTGATAGATTAGTTGATTTTCCCACAACGCAGTGTCATTGTTTCTGAACTTGCCTTAATTCGGTTTGTAGGTTTTCTTAAATGCTTACTTTGTTCAGTATTCAGTGTTATCTGTTGGTTATACTCACGTCACTGTTGCACATGGCAGAGGAATAATGTTCAGTTTTTTTATTACTTAGTTATTCGGTTCAGTATATTACCTCTTTGGCAGGAAATATATTTCTGTTTACAGTGCGTCCAGTTTCAGGAAAGAATAAAAAGGCAACTCACCATGGATTCTGAAATAATCCGCTTTGTCTTTTTTTCTAATTAGCTAAGATTTAATGCTTATATTTAAGTATGGTGATGATATTATTATACTTCATTAAATGCTGCTGCCGCTGCGTAGTGCAGCAGTAGCGGTCTTGTCTAGTAATCATGCTAACTTGCGTTCCGTCCCGTGCGCTGCCAGTGGATGGTCACCCAAGCCATTCCTCGCACACAGGGGGTAATAGAGAAGCAAATTAACAGACATATCTCAGCAAAGAATATCCTTTGTAACAAATGGAATTAAACTAGGTTAATAATTAATTATCATTAATATATATATATATATATATATATATATATATATATATCTTTTTAAACGAGATTTGGCGTATCAAAATAGGCCTTTTCCAGAGATTGTAAGTTGCCAGCTTTTCCTTTTCTGTGATTGGACGCAGTGTAGTTATTAGCTATAATGTGTCTAATCTCAGGGAAGGAAGAACTGGCAACTGACCCGGACTTTGGAGCTTTCCGATTCGCTGCCTCTTTCGTAATTCTAAGGAATTGAACCCTAATGCTTATGTTTGCAGACATCTGGTGTGTGTATTTTCGTATACAGTACTGTTTATGGCTTTGCACCATTTTATTTATTTATTTATTTATTTTTATTTATTTATTATTTATTTTTTATTTTATTTATTTTATTTTATTTATTGGCGAGGTAGAGTACTCCAACGTCGGGGTAAATTGCTAGTTTTTAATTTACTGAAACTGGAGTTTACTCAACTGATACTACAAGCAAAGGATTCAGTACTTCAGTAAATCTTAGTTCCTCTTACATTCTGTGTGTATGTGTGGGTGTGTGTGTGTGTGTGTGTGTGTGTGTGTGTGTGTGTGTGTGTGTGTGTGTGTGTGTGTGTGTGTGTGTGTGTGTGTGTGTGTGCAAACATTAAACACATTAAAATGGGTCCTTTGAATGGTACATGAAATCTTACTTGCACTGGCAGGAGTTCCTCACTTTTACAGGATCAAAGTTGGTACATCATGTTTCTTGGAAAATGTTAGATGTTTGAGTTTAACTTTGGACTATTTTTTACAGAATATATGATTAATTAACACAAAGTTATGGCCGTGTCAATTCAGCTTAATCGCCTCACTCTATTTTCTTTCTTTTACTTATTTACTCTTTCTTTCCCTCGCTTATATTTAATTTCCTTTTTCTTCCTCAGTTTCTTTCTCCCAAATTTTGTCTTTCTGTCTCTCACACTCACTCTTCTCTCTCTCTATCTATCTATCTCTCTGTCTATATATTTGTCTCTCTATCTATCAGTCTATCTATCAATCTATTCATCTATCTATCCATCAGTTTATCTATCCATCTATCTATCTATCCATCTATCTATCTATCCATCTATCTATCTATCCATCTATCTATCTATCCATCTATCTATCTTTTTTTCTCTTTCTCCCTTTCCCTCTATTTTTGCTGTCTTTCTCCCCTCTTCTTCCTCGCGCACATGTGCTTTTACTAATGTAAATTCCACATCAGGATTCGAGAGAGATATAATTACAATAATTACAACGCAATTACAAGAGACAATACAGAAGGTTTCACTCCTGACATTCCAAGCATCTTACATGTATTTAAACCATTTTAGATTTAATTTCTCGTCCCACTCCACCGCGAGGGGAAGGGCGAGAGGGACGAGAGGGCGCTGGCAATAAATTCGTTATCTTGTGAAAGGGCGGGAGGGAAGGTAGGGGAAAGAAGGACGGCTGGAAGTGAAAGGCGAAATTCAGTGTCTCGGGGAACACTTTTTTTTTATCTTCTTTTTCTCCCTTTCTTCTTCTTTCTTTTTTTTTCTTCTTCTTCTTCTTGCATAGAATCTATATCTGTTTTGCGATTACTGTAGCATCTTTACGTGCAAGTCTGTCGAGTTTTTATAACAATTTTCTTGTTAGTTTGAAGTATATTTCCTTTTTATTGCTCATTAAAATTTTCTGTTCCTTTTCTTTCAAACGAGAACCCTTCTTTTTAGACTGTTTTTGTGGAAAATCATTTCTTCCGTGAAATTTTCAGCGTATGCTTTTCAACTACATCTCGGAAATTCCAAAAATTCCGCGTTTTTTTCCTAAACCTTTTCTTCTTTG
>NC_091552.1:29373389-29375889 GCF_042767895.1 Penaeus vannamei | reverse complement strand
GTCATTATTATCATTATCATTATTATCATTAATGATACTACTAATAACATAGATAATAATACTGATAATGATAATCATAATGATAGTAATAATCATGATAATTATAATAATGGTAATGATAACAACAGTGATGGTAACAATAATAATATCAATAATACTTATACTGAAGATAATGATAATGATGATAACAATAATAATAATAATAGTAATAATAATAATAATAACGATGATGATGATAATAACGATGCTTAATGATAATAATGACAATAATGATAATAATAATAATGATAATAATAATTATGTTAATAATGATAACAGTAGTACTGCTGCTGCTACTACTACGGATAATAATAATAATGATGTTAATATTGATAATAATAATGAGAGTAACAGTAATAATGATACGAAGAAAAATATCATAATAATAGTAATTACTATAATTATGATTTTAATTATGATATTGATAATGATAATGATGATAATAAAAAGAAGAAAAACAACAACAACCATAATAACAATAACAATAATGCTGTTGATAGCAGTGACAACATTAACAATGAATATTGTAAGCAATAATGAATGTATGAAAATAAAGATATAATGATGTTAATGTTTTTCGTCTTTTGTTGTTGTTGTGGTTGTTGTTGTTGTTGTTCATCAGTATCCATATCCAACAGTGTTTTCCGATCAACTGCCCAAATACCTAATTAGCCTAAACTTTCATCTGTCACGGCTTCATCGATATGTTCACCTTACTGCACTTCAGTCTCATAATTGTGATATATTAGCGTAAACGTATGGATAATTATGTTACAGGACAAAGTTGAAACAAGCAAAACATTTATTAACCGCTTGTTCGGGCAGTTGTTCTGGAACACATTTGGACGTGCATGGGAACACTTCCATTAGTGGCATTGGCATAAGTGGGAGTGTGATGATGATGATGAATGTTCAATGATCATGATTATGATAATGAGAATGATGATGATAATAGTCGTAGTAGTAGTAATAGTAAAGATGATAACAATAACGGATACAATAATCATAATAATAAAGATACTGCTAATAATGAGAATAAAGATAATACCATCAACAATGTTATTAATGATGATAATAAAGATAATAGTAATCATATTAAATGATGATGGAATAGTAATAACAATGATAATAACAAAAATATAAGCAAGATGGTGATAGTGATGATAAGTCATAATGATTGCAGAGTATTATTGATAATGACAATTATTGTTATCATCATTATTGTTATCATTATTATCATTTATGTTATTTATATTATCAGTATGATTATCATTATTATCACCATTCAATTATCCCCACCATTATTACTATGATGATACCATAGTAATAATAATAATTTCAATAACAATAACGATGATAATGATGGTGATGATAATGATAATAAGAGGCACAAATAAAAGAAATAATGATGATCATAAAAAGAATCATCATAACAACAATAATAATAAAGAGGATAATAATGATAATAATGATATCACTACTATTATCAATAATAGTAATAATAATGATAGTTATTATCATTATTATGATAATAATGATAGGAACAGTAATGATTATAGGAACAAACTAATAAAGATGATAGTAAAAATGATAACACTGAGAACGCGAGAATGAAAGAACATGGCAAGAGAAATTCAACAAATGAAAATGAGAAGGAGAATAAGAAAGGAAGGAAAAAGTCAAGAAAAGACGGGATAAAAGTAGAAAGATGAGGGAAAAAAGCGAGGACGTGAGAGAACAAGGCGCAGAGAAAATCGGCTCGGGAATGGGAATGGAACGGGAATGGAACGGAAATGGCTGGAAGGGAAGGAGGTATTCCATGCAAATGCGGCAGCGAGGTGTCTGCTTCCAACGTAATGCTGATGAAAAGAAGAGAGATGGGACAAAGGACGAGAACTAAGGGCGAAAGGGGGATGCGTGAGGGGGGTGGGGCAGAGGTGGGGGGTGTAGGGGGGGGGGAGGGAAGCTGGGAATGGGTAGGTGTGTGTGTGTGTGTGTGGGGCGGGGAGAGGAGGCGAGGTTGGAGTTGGGAAGGTGTGTGTACGTGGGCGGCTGTGTGTGTGTGTGTGTGTGTGTTTGTTTGTGTGTGTGTGTGTGTTTGTTTGTGTGTGTTAGTTTGTGCGTGTGTGTGTGTGTGTTTGTTTGGTTGTTTGTTTGTGCGTGTGTGTCTGACATCCTTAGTTTTCTCGCTTTCTGTCCAACTTCGAGCGGCCTTTGAAATCCTTTGCTTCTTCTATTGGCGTGTCTGCGTCTCTTCCCTTTTCTCTTCCTTTCAACACCAGAACTCATCTTCGACTTCCCATCTCATCTTCCTATTTCTTTTCCCACTTTCTTTATCATCCTCTTCATCACCATCGCCTCCACCATCATTACAGTCATCATCTCCGTCTCCATCACCACCGCCACCGCCACCATCCCCATCACCAGCCTCACTGCCCCACCATCTAACTCGCTCTCCCTC
>NC_091552.1:29353389-29358389 GCF_042767895.1 Penaeus vannamei | reverse complement strand
AGGAAGGGGGGAGGGTGCGACGTATGGGGAAGAGGGAGAGAGGGTGGTGGGAGGATGGGAAAGGAGAAGGCTAGAGAGAGAAAGAAAATAAAAGGAAGAATAAGAAGAAATGTGAGAGGAGAGTGAAAGAGAGAGGGAGAGAGAGAGAGACAAAGATCAACGTGTAGCGCTGTAACACAGACAGACATAACATAAATCGACAGACACGCAAACATACAGACGAGACACATAACTAGAGCCAACGGAAAAGCTGATACCCTCTCGGTCGGGACGGAGAGCCGAACGGAGGGGCGTTCCGAGAATGAGGAATGGCATCAGGCCCAAGTTATACTCGAAGGACAAATTCTCGAAGCGGCACCACGTCTTCAGGCACAATGAACCTAATGACACTTATCCATAAAGAGGATAAGTTCGTTCAGTCACTTCTTTTTAGCGTCTTTATGTGTTATTTTTTTCATTGTTGTCATTGTTATCATCATCAACATCATCATTTTCTTAATTATTATTATCAATATTAGTAGTGGTAGAAGTAATAGTGGTAGCATCTTCATTATTATCACCATCGTCATCATAGTTATCATTATTGTTATATTTTTTTCATCATTCATCTTATTTTCCTTCTTTTCTTGTCCATTGATCCAATAAATGTATCCCTTTATCACGGCCTATAAAGCTGGCTCGACGTTCGCTCCGAGTGCTCCATACGGCGCGGATCCCCGTGTTTGAGACGTGTAAAGCCGCGCCCTTTAATACCCTTATTTATATTCTGTTTGCTGACCTGTCTCGCTCAAATATTGATTGTCGAAGGGTCTCCTGGCAGTTTTATTGGTATAGTTCCTCATTCCTTCACAAAGTCAATGTTTGTTTCGTTATCAGTCTTCCCCGTGACCTGCCTCTTTCGTTATCTTCCTGCGGGGTGTCTGGCAGGCTGGTCTTTACCTTTCCGCTCTCCTTATCGTGCTCCTTCACAGTTTCCTTTTAATTAACATTCCGTTTCGTTTTACTTATTTATCTACCTTATTCTCCTCCTTCTCCTCTCTCCCCACACCTCTTCTTCCTCTTACTCCTTCTCCTCCTCCTCTTCTTCCTCCTCTTATTCCCCTCCTTCTTCTCCCCTCTTACATATCTGATAGTCCTTATCTCGTTCATTCATACAAGCTCAAATCCTCAGGCACTCTTATCTGCCTCATTTCTTCATGCACAGTCTGCTTTGTGCCTCAGCGCTAATAACTTATCCACGTGTGGCGTTGATGTGAGCATGGGTATACCGTATGCGATATACAAGTGTAGGAGCATAGCATATCTAAGAGAATATGAGTCAAAGGAAGCGTTCTGGTGCATCTAAGGTTGAGAGAGTATGAGAAAAGTGATGTCCTAAAATGGCTAGATGAATCATATGAAAACACAAGGGGGAGTTAGGGAAGCAAAGGATATCATGCTTGGTATCCCTAAGCAATCTGTCTACTTTCCTCTTGCGCACATGTTCAGTGTTTACTTCTGTTCATTCGCTATCGTTATTATTTTCCCTTTAATTGCTCATCTATCCCCGTGCCACTTGCTTCAATTATTAGTAATCCCTTCCTCCATATACGTGCCGGGATTACCCAGGGGGAAATTCCCTTCCCTCACGCCTGGTGGATAATCCCAAGAGGAAGGATTTTTTCCTCGTGAGGCCGAGTCTAATGTAATATGAACCTCCGCGCAGAGACCTTAACTTCAAAGAAAATGGCGAGAGATGAAGGTAAACTTTTAAAGTGACAGAGAACATTGGGTCAAAGTCATTTAGGGCGGAGTGTGTGTGTCTGCTTAGTCTCCGAGATCTCGGGAAGGAGATACCATTCGTATATCTTTTATTGTTATTATTATCTACTATTATCATTTAATTTTTTGTCAACATATTTGTCAAAACAGATATGGAGGTAAACCTTTAAGGTGGCAGAGAACACTGGGTCAGAGTCATTTAGGGTGAAGTGCGTTTGTCTTCTCGCTGCTGGAGGCCAGGAAAAAATACCCCTCGTTTTAATTATATCTACCTTTATTATTCGGTTTATTCCTCTGAATGCAAGCTTATCACATTCACCATAACCATTTGTGAAAATTGTATATTTGTACTAGTATTAATTTCGTTCATTATTTAGTCGTGTATGTTTGAAATGCTAAAATCCATGTGATTCTAATTCTGTTTTCGAAATAGATCGTTATTTCATTCATAAAGTCAGTTTATCACATTATCATTATTGTAAACTATTTCTTTCGTTATTCATTTTGTTCACTGAGTTTAGTTGATGACACTAGACATTTTTTTTTCTCATCACATCATATTCTCGGCAGTTCCTCGAGATATGAATGACCTCACCCCCCCCCACACACACACACACACACACTGCCCCTATCCTTTTATGTTCAACAGGTATGGGTTTCCAGTTCGGTGAACTCTGACACTTACGGCTTGTTATTGAAACATCTGAACTGCAAACATTGTCAGTATTTTTTTTTTTATTTTTTTTTTTCGGGAGAGTTTAAAGTTGTCGATTTTTCCCTTTTTGAGGAAAGCTGACATTATTCTTTCTGTAAGTTTATGATTCACATTTGCATTTATTCATGATGCCTTTTCTCTTAGCTTTATATATATATAAAAAGTGTATCTATTATGTGTGCCTGTATATTTATGCATCTATCTATCTATCTATCTATCTACCTATCTATATCTATCTATCTATCTATCTATCTATCTATCTATCTATATATATATATATATATACATATATATATATATATATATATATATATATATATATATATATATATATATATATATATATATATATATATATATATATATATATATATATATATATATATATATATATATGTATGTATGTATGTATGTATGTATGTATGTAAGTATATTTATATGTAAATATATACACATACATACACATACATACATACATAAATATATATATATATATATATATATATATATATATATATATATATATATATATATATATATATATAATATATATGTTTATATATATATATATATATATATATATATATATATATATATATATATGTATATATATATATATATATATATATATATATATATATATGTGTGTGTAAATCTATACATATATGTGTAATACATACATACATGTATGTGTGTACATATACATGTATATGTATATATATATATATATATATATATATATATATATATATATATATATGTATATATGTGTATATATATATAAAATATATATATATATATATATATATATATATATATATATATATATATATATATATATATATATAAATATATATATATGCATAAACACACACATATACACGTATATATATGTATGTATGTGTCTATCTACATATATTATATATATATATATATATATATATATATATATATATATATATATATATATATATATGCATAAACACACATATATACACGTATATGTATGTATGTATGTGTCTATATACATTGATTTTATATATATATATATATATATATATATATATATATATATATATATATATATATATATATGTATATATGCGTATGTATATATGCGTTTCAAAATGATATCGTATAATTTTCAATACCTCGGGGTAAAAGAAATTCGTATTTCATAATTACATACTAATCCAATGACTTTAGGAGCTTACATTGAATACCCAAGAAAGACTGCATGAGGAACTGTCACAGAGAGGTATCATTTATATTTACTGAAAGACGCAGGAGACGCACAGGACAGAATGCGTATGAGGCAAAATTTACACTTGAAATAATATTTTCCCAAACCCCAGCCTAGGGCAGAGAGGCCAAGGACAGACAAAAGCACACACGTGTAGAAAGGAAATTAGATTTACATATTTGAGAATAAAAGATATTATGAAGCACGAACTGTGATCGACATGTTACGGTATTTTATCAGAATTACATGGAAGGCAAATGAAAATATGTCAGCGGTACACGTCAATTTCTCTCTTCCTTTCTGCCTTGCTAAATCGCTCTCTCTTTCTTTCTCTATCTCTCTCTCTCTCTCTCCCTCTCCCTCCGCCCTGTCTCCCAGCTTCCGAGGCCATCCCAGCACACAAACACCGCCCCTCCCCCACCCCATCCCGGCCCCGCGACCTTCCCCCCACCCCATCCCGCCCCCGCCACAGGTCGTCCACAATGGCCGGCTGAGCTCCATCTCGCCCGACAAATTCCCCATTGCGCTTCGAACAGCGACTCGATCCGCGGTTCCTTTCCTTCGAACCCCGGCTCCGAGCTTGGCTGACCGTTGCTCCTCCCCCTGAGAGGACGCCCCGTAAATGAAATTCCCTTTCCGGGGTGGTAATGTTTTGTCTCGTTCGTCTCGTTCATCCAGGAGGCCGAGCTTCAGCAGAACGTCACAGCAGGAGTGATGGTGGTAGGCAAGTCCCTGGTGCTGCAGAGGGTGTCCAGGAAGCAGGCAGGGAGCTACGCCTGCTCGGCCACCAACACCCAGGGCTTCAACACGTCCAGCCCCATCCAGCTGTCGGTGAAATGTAAGTAGGATTTCGTGTTGGTTTATCTTGGTCGATTCCCAACCTAGACATATCCAAAGGACTGAAGTCGATCTTCCGCGGTGAATAAATAGTAGGTTTATCGTGTGAGTTTCTCGAAGTCGGTTTCCATTTTAGGTATTTCTGAAATACTGAACCTGATATTTCGTGTCGTATATATATACACAAATATATAACCCTCTGTTTCAATACTATGCAGATAGATACAGAGTAACGGGGAGGGGGAGAGAGAGAGAGAGAGAGAGAGAGAGAGAGAGAGAGGGTGGGAGAGAGGGGGCGGAATGAGAGAGATAGAGAGAAAATGAGAAAGAGAGAGAGAAGAACAGAGAGAGGGAGCGAGAGAGAGGGAGGAAAGGAAAGATAGAGATGGGGGGGGGAGCGATATAGGTGTAAATATAAAAGAAGACCAAAAGACAAACGGATAG
>NC_091552.1:29326728-29329228 GCF_042767895.1 Penaeus vannamei | reverse complement strand
TTGACAGTCTACAGCATAGCATGCCCCCAGACAACATTTACCTTCTGACAACTGTACTTACCATAGCTCAAAGAATCCTTGGTCGGGGTAGAAGAATCATTATAAACTGGGTCCCAAGCCACATAGGCATCCAAGGGAATGAGCTTGCTGACAGACTAGCCGAAAAGGGCAGGGATATGCCCCCAACTTCCATGATTGTTAAACCAAGCCATAGGAGACTGAGCCTAACCTCAAAAGCTGCATCGTGTGCAGTTCTCCGGGGCGCACACAGAGAAAATACCACAAATTCGCTCGCTGCCAAATGGTATCCAGATGCCACAGGCTATGAAGCAATGGCCCTTCCTCCAAATTTAAAAAGAGGTAACAAAGTCATACTTCATAGATTAAGACTAGGTTACCCATTCGCTTGGCAAATTATTGATAACGAGGTTGTGTTACATTATTTGCAGAATTGTAAACACACGCAATTTCTAAGACAGAGACCACCCACCACAGCCGCCGGGCTGGTAAAAGGGGTATGCCACATGCTTACTCCATGGCAGCTAGATCGCTTGCTCGCAATCCAGCCACCACGATAAGCATACAGTTCAAAGAAAACACACGAGTTAACTAGAAACAGTTGACACAGGCCGGGCCACTCTAGAGAAAGGGTCCGGGCGAAGCTAGACCGCAAATCTAACTGAACTGAACCCTTGAAAATGAGTTCATCATCATCATCATCATGGGGGCTGACGCCGATGGGGGCGCATAGCCGCATCCACCCTTCGCTTCCACCTACGAGGATCCCTCATGGCTAGACGCCAGGCAGGGACTCGGCCCATCTCTAGTTCTTCACGGCAGGTTTGGTCGATCTGCCCAAGCCATGACTTCCTCGGTCGTCCCACAGGCCTCCTCCATCCAGGGTTGTCTCGAATAGAGACGACCTGATGGGCAGGATCATCCTGAGGAAAGCGAGCCAGGTGGCCATATAGCCTGAGTTGGCGATCACGGATTGTGCAGATAACAGGGCTTGTGCCAGTCTCACGGTGCAACCGTTGGTTGGACACATGGTCCCGCCAACAGTACCCCATGATCTGGCGCAAGGACCTATTACAAAAGGCTTCAAGACGAGCCTCCAAGGCACAGGACAATGTCCAGGTTTCGCTACCGTATAGCAAAACTGGCATTATCAGGGCCTTGAAAACCCGTAGCTTGGTCCTTCTGCACAGGTACCGACATCTCCAAATACTCTTGTTGAGAGAGTTCATGACCCCTGCTGCCAGGCCAATCCGTCTGCTGACTTCATGGTCTGACAGCCCAGAGTTATGAACTACACTACCAAGGTATGTAAAGCTCTCTGTGACTTCAATGTCCTCGCCGCAAGCACGTACCGACTGAACAGGTTCTCCTAACAAGTCCCCAAATTCCTGGACCTTGGTCTTGGTCCAGGAGACCTCTAGACCCAGGGGCTTCGCTTCATTGCTAAATGCATCGAGAGCCGCCACTAGGGTTTCCAAAGACTCAGATAGAATGGCAACGTCATCAGCAAAGTCAAGGTCTGTAACCTTGATATTGCCCAGCGTTGCCCCACAATGACTTTGAACAGTAGCTCTGCCCAGTATCCAGTCCATGCAAGTGTTGAAAAGAGTTGGTGCAAGGACACAGCCTTGCCTCACTCCTGAACTAACAGGAAAGAAGCTCGACAGGCCCCCACCACACTTTACAGCACTTTCAGTACCAGTATACAGGCTTGCTATTAGTCCAATAATCCTTGTTGGTATTCCTCTCAGCCTCAGGATCTCCCAAAGTGACTCCCGATGCACCGTATCGAACGCCTTCTTGAGATCGATGTAGGCTGCAAGCAGCCCACGCCCGAACTCACGACGGCGCTCTACAATGACTCGAAGCGCGAGGATACGGTCTATTGTGGACTTACCAGGAGTGAATCCGGATTGCTCCAGTCTCTGGTGCCTCAGTAGATGGTCTCTGATACGTCTCAGAAGGATGTGGGCAAGAACCTTGCCTGGTACACTGAGCAGTGTGATGCCTCGGTGATTGCTGCAGTCCCAACGGTCCCCCTTCCCCTTCCAGAGAGGGATGACCACACCCCTCAACAGGTCAGGAGGAATGGAACCGGACTGCCAGATGGCAGCCAGGACAGCATGTAACCCCCGTGCCATAGGTTCACCACCAGCCTTTAACAGTTCAGCTGGTATGCCGCAGATACCAGCTGCTTTACCACTCTTCAGCTTGGAAATCGCCCCCCTAACTTCAGTTAGGGAGGGAGGGTCCTCACTGATAGGTGGATTCGGCAGCGGGATCTCGACACTACCCGCATCCAAGTTAACTGTTGGTGGGTCAACCTGGTACAGCTGCTCAAAATACTCAGCCCAACGTCCCCGCACCGCAACAGGATCTGAAACGATCTGACCACTTACTGAGCGAACTGCTGTCACCTGTGAAGAGGGCTTGGAGTTCAGCTTTCTCAGGGCTTGGTATGCAGGACGAAGGTCATTTACTA
>NC_091552.1:29309228-29311728 GCF_042767895.1 Penaeus vannamei | reverse complement strand
GTTGGGGTTTAGGGAAAGGCTCGGTCTGATTGCACTTTCTGGGAGACGGCAGCGGGATAGGGAGTTAAGATACAAGTGCCGCGCCGGGCAGAGATAGGCCCGGGCAGCGGATAGGCCTGGCAGGAGGGATGGGGTGGAGGTCCCCAGGAGACGGAGCGCCCGAGCGGGACCGCGGCTCGAGGTGGAGTGATTGTATGGGTCAAGGTGACGGTCAGAGGTCATGAGCGCAGTGGGCGTGGCAAGGGAATCTCTCTCTGTCTTGTCTTCGTCTTGTCTTCGTCTTGTTTTCGTCTTGTCTTCGTCTTGTCCTCGTCTTGTCCTCGTCTTCGTCTTCGTCTTCGTCTTCTCTTCTCTCCTCTCCTCTCTCGTGTGATGCAACGATTAGCGTGTTGGTCTAGCAATCTTGCTGACCTGCGTTCAATCCCGCACGCTTCCAGTGGATGGTTACCCCGGCCATTCCTTGCATACGGGGTAGATTTAGAAGCAAAATAAAGCAGTATATCACAGCAAAGAATATCCATTGTAATAAATGGAACTAAAACCAAAATAATTTTCTCTCTCTCTCTCTCTCTCTCTCTCTCTCTCTCTCTCTCTCTCTGTCTTTCTCTTTCTCTCTCTCTCTCTCTCTCTCTCTCTCTCTCTCTCTCTCTCTCTCTCTCTCTCTCTGTCTCTTTCTCTCTCTCTCTCTCTCTCTCTCTCTCTCTCTCTCTCTCTCTCTCTCTCTCTCTCTCTCTCTCTCTCTCTCTCTCTCTCTCTCTCTCCCTCCCTCCCACTCCCTCTCTAATCACATGTCTGTCAGATATGTATTGTTAAAAGATCCTCATATTATATTTACACGAAACAATAAACCGTTTATTTCGCTTTTGTATAATTTATATAAAATTCATAAATATAGTGGCTGTGCAAAAGAGCTAAATATAACCCCTTTACAGACATTTCAAGGCTATCTACAGTAATTCCAAATAGCTATTTACTTTGCTGCTGAGTCCAGGCTTTGAGCTATATTTGAGGCCTATGATATTTTTCTCCGTTTATCAGCGCAGGTCGAATGCTACGCCAGGCATTTGATATGATTTTTTCATTGCCATTATCATTTTGCGCCCCTATCAACAGTGAATATTATCATGGATGTCCCTAGAGACCTGTGACCTGTTTAACATACAAGAGGCACGCTCCCTTTTGTAGGTCGCATCAAAGAGATGCTTTTAGCGACAGAGAAATATGAATTCGGCCAAAAGCGAGACTGTATTTATTAATTGCAAGAATGGACTGACAAAGGCTTGGGGGGTAATTTTTTACTTTTAAATTATGCGTTTAGGAAAAAAATGAATTCTGATTTGACTGTATGAGTATTTTATGGTGATGAGGGGATATTAGTGAAAGGGTTTACTTGCTTTATACATATAGCTTACCGGGAAAGTTACAGTTACAGTATATTTTCATTTTTTTATTTTCACATTGTCGTTGATATCATTAAATCGTGTAGTGTACTGAAGAAGACAGGGGATGGTTTATATATATCCTGCTTATGTAGGCGCATATTGTTTACCACTGTACAAAATTTAGCTTGTGTTGAAACATGCAATCAAACAAGCGCAAACGAAATAAAACGCATCCCACCTATTTATGCAACGGACCTTATCCCAGATTTACATTGACATTTTACACTGACAAGGCTGGGTACGAAATTAACATGTACTCATTGATGTGCTTACAGAGGTATGCATGCATACACTTTCACAAGAATATTCAATTATCAACACATATCCATATATACACACGTGCATGTAATAACATTCGTATATACGCATGTACTTATAATACATAAAAAAAATGTACACACATACATAAACTTGGCTTATCGGCCTTTATTATTTAATTATTCATTATCATTCTCAAAGGCCTTTATCAACCACTATGGTTAAAGGTACCATAATAGCGACTGCCTCCGGCGCTGGATCGATTCCGAAGGTTTACACTTTCCTTCGCCTACTCATCGCCCTCTCCGGCGCACTGCTCGGGCGTGGGCGGGCATCGCGCCTTTGATATAGGGTTATGATATGATATCACATTCTGGATTTAGGAGCAAAAGTTTACATTCTAATACATCACATGGTATGAAATCGGGGAGTCTGTTTATACGTGAATGCCCTGTGACACCGTCTTGTGTCCACGATACTTATGTAAAGAGTGTACTTAGCATAGTTTTAGTTTTGTCCCTCATTTAACACCCTGGCTAACTGCACAGATGGGGGCAAGCTGTGGTACATTTTATGCGTCATTATATAATAGTATTACGATGGAAATTTAGGCCATAACATTATTATCATCTGCACTATAACATTCCAAAGAAAAGAACAATTACACAGTAATTTTTCTACTCACCTACTAAGCCAGCGTGCAGCTTGAGCGTGGAAAGGTATTACATTTGATATGTGGTCATGTGATACTACATTCCAAATTCAGGATGAAACACAAGTATAGCTTCCAAGGTATTAGA
>NC_091552.1:29255176-29265176 GCF_042767895.1 Penaeus vannamei | reverse complement strand
TACACGATACACGATGTGGCTTAAATTAGCATGCTTTCGCTGTGATCGTCGTCTCGCGATATGTGGGACCCGATCGATTCCGAATCGCTCGGGATGCCTGCTGCGAAGACGTTGAGAACTGCGGGCTCTTTTGGCGCATTTTCATCGAACATTCTGGGAAAAAAATCGATGCGGCGGCGATTTTCAGAGATGGGCGCTGATGAGAAATCGGATTTTTCGTTAATAGACCTAGCATGTAATGTGTGAAATCATTTCTGAGAAAATTCAATAAATGTTTGTTCAGGACCCATACTTTCAAATGGCAAGTAACAGTACAAACGTAAATCAGGATATCAAAAACAACCCCCAAAGAGAATGAAATAAAAGACCTACTAAATGGATTAGACAAAGCAGAGGGACCACACACACACACACACAAACATATATATATATATATATATATATATATATATATATATATATATATATATATATATATATATATATGCGTGTGTGTATGTGTGTGGTTGTGTATACGCATATGCATACACATACATCTAGACGTATGTATATATATATATATATATATATATATATATATATATATATATATACACACACATATACATGTATGTGTATGTATGCATGTGTGTATATATATATATATATATATATATATATATATATATATATATATATATATATATAATATACACACACACATATACATGTATGTGTATGTATGCATGTGTATATATGTATATATATATATATATATATATATATATATATATATATATATATATATATATATATATACTGATTGTACATGTGGGGGCATTTTAGGTCTGCGTTATGATTGAGTTCACCCATCATTTCCCGCTGCACATTCCTACTTAGATGAAGTTAGCAGTGAGACGAAGCTTTCTGAATATTCAATTAAACATTCCGCTACGAACAGCCATGACGTTCGGAGCGAGGAACCGAGGGAGATTTCTCCTCATGCTGGCTCTCGGGGTCGTCACGCTCGCCTTGAATCTATGGAAGGTATGTAAGGCAGGTGAACAGGGGAATAAGTATCACATGACAGTATATTCATATCGTGACAAGAAATGGAACCTGAATGCGGATCGGAACGTTTGAAGTGTTGTACAATTTGGTATTCTTTCAGGAAAAAATTAACCATGATAGTTCGTACTGCATTTTGACTGTTCAGCTCACACGGAGGGAAAAGAACGTTCATACTCCTCACAAGATATATCACTGTAACTAAAACCTAACAGATCGGTTTAACGGAGACTTTTAAAAATATTCGATCCACAACAAAGTGCTGGTTTTGTGTACCTATAAGGAGTTAGAAAGTCACAGAATATTCATAATGGTATCACTTTGAAAACAAATTTACCATAGATGAGTCGCTTTGGGCAATGGTGGATATGCAGATATGTTGATGAACTAATTTACTTTCTGAGGTATTTCACATAGGATACTTCTCTTGCATGGTATATTACAGTATGCTCATATAATGATAGGAAGTGAAATTTAAATGTTCAGTTGCTTGCACTCATACCTGTTTCACCCGCTTTCGGTGGACACGGAAAGGCTCCCCTGCGTGTGTTGATTTTCGTTCGATGTACAACTTGAATGGACCGGAGCATCTCATTAGAAACAGTTAAACGAAATTTGAAATGTGACCTTCATTCGTGAATGCCATTACAGTAGCTATGTATAAATGTAACACTGAGATAACTGATTATTTATAACTAACATTAGTTTTAAATAACCTATTATTTAATGCTGGGTTAAGGGTTTTGCGAATAGCTGTGTTGTGCCAGATGCCAAAAGGGCATGAGGATTAGTGTATGACATTCCAGTAAACGTCATGGTGCAAGTATATCATGAAATGAGTATTGGGTTGCGTATAAATATAACCATGATTTTACAACACTAGATATACTTTACCCACTCTTTGCACATAATTACACTCACGCACTCACTCATATGGCAGCGAAGGATGTTAGTCAGCGAAAAAAGCGACTGCTTGTTTGTAAAGGAGGGAAATTCTTCTCGTATTTCCAAACATCTCGAAGATGCATAAAACCTCACTTGGCCAATTTGTTGGGTATTTGACAAAAATCCCAATTTCTGGACATATTCTCATGTTGGTGCTTCAATACTTTATGTGACGGAAATGCTGTCAATCCAAAAAAAAAAAAAAAAAAAAAAAACTAACAATGGTAATTTATTCCTTGGCGCAACCCAGATCAGAATAAGCCGAGTCGAATAACAAGGCCAATAAGAAAATACCCCCCCCACACACACACACACACACACATATGGTCGCGGCATTTGCTCTCTCACTCTTTCTCGCTTCTCTTCTGGCACACTAAACACATCTCTTCTTGTAACTAAGGACAGTCAGTAAATAATAGCGTCTCGATTTACAGAGAATTGCACATACCTAGCAAGGAAAAAGCGATGCCCAATACTCTCTTTATTGCAGTTATCCAAAAATTCTGTATACTTATATTTACAGGGTTACATTTCAATGCTTCTTTGATAAGAATAATCATAAAAAAAAATGATCCACAATTCTAACGTGATTTCATTAAACGATTATAAGTTTAAGATTTGCAAAGCCTTCTTGTGCGATCGTCTCTAATTGATACTAATTTTCCATAGTTCTCTCTGGATCGTTTGCAACGATGCCACTATGTTTGAAGGTGAACATCTGTTGGCGCCATTTTAATTTGCTTATAGTGATCCGTTTTCTGACATTAGTTTAATTATCTTTAATTTTACCTATTAAGTCTTGTAATTCGAAGTGTGTGTGCTTGCGTGCGCGCGTGTGTGTATACACGAACACACACACACACACACACACACACACACACACACACACACACACACACACACACACATATATATATATATATATATATATATATATATATATATATATATATATATATATATATATATATATATATATATATATATATATAAAGGTATGTATATTTATTGCAGAAGGCTATGACAGTACCAAGTGTGGAAGTCAAGAGCATGGCCTCTACGTCGTCAGAGTCTGTCCTTACAAAACGATATTCGGAAGCATATGAGGAAAACACAGATGAAGGAGCGGCCTTAGAGAAAAGTCAAGAAGTTGATGGAGAAGAAGATGCAGACATAGTTGAAGATGTAGATGGGGCAGAGGCCGCTCACCGTCTCAGGGAACTCGGTCTGTCTCTCCGCAATTACACTCTTCCGGGATGCCACTGCGCCAGGTGGGTCCTGTGCTTGTGTTGCGGCCGTAGCAAAATAATCCTTCAGTTGCAGGATTGGAAATGTTTACGTTTTGTCTTCCTCTCATGGCTCCCAGGAGGTAAGTAGACCCACCGTCCACGGGAAGGGATACAGCAACGGGGAGGAGGGCGGCAAAACATGAGAAAATTCGAAGGATATTCTATCAGATTCCTTCTCCTAGCAAACGGTTACAGCAACATATGTGTTGACAAAAGAATGAGTGGTCGCTCGTTGTGTCTTGCTTACACTAAACGTAAGAAGGGAAGCAAGGGTCTTTTCATACTTTCAGACTTGATGGGCTACATAGAAATGGCATGAGTTAGCGAGATTAGTTAATCAACTGATAGGACATTGAAGCCATAAAAGACCAGGCCAAATCTAATCTATAAATGACTGGCATAAAAAATAATGAAGATATTGACGAAGAACCGGCAATGGGCACAAGGCGTCCTTCGGATATACATCCAGGCTCACATGGTAGTTGATTTTTCTGCTGAAACAAGATACCCACTCATTGATTACTCTTACCCTTGAGGTGAGTGCCTTTAGTACATATCCAATCTTACTCACATAAATTTGGGAAAGTGCAGAGGACTGCACTGGGCTGTGTAATAAGACTAGAATAGTTATGTCTTTGTACAAACTCACTTGAACTGACCGAACTGATTTGTGCAAGGTGCAATAGGAAACACTATACACTCCTTGTGTGCAGTGAGCTATTTACTCATTTCCACTCTTTTTACTGAAATTCATGCAGTATGGCAGTGACAGAAGATTAACTTCTGAAAAGTACAGATTCCCAGATTCCTCCGCCTAAAGATCCCTGAATCCAAATCAGTCAGTTGGACATCAGGACACCAGTATTCGAATGAACAAATTCACCATGCTTCACAATAAACAAAGTGCGTACATTGTTGAATCTGCGCGGGAATCAGTGATCAGTGCTATGGAGCCTCCCTCATGCGAGCTACGCATGAAAAGAAAAAAAAAAAAACAGTATCAGAAACACTCATCGGGTGCCAAGAACACATCTGCTCACCTGAAACTGGAGAGGCTTGAATAGGGATATCAGGACTTGAGCATCCTTTAAGCCACATCTGCAAGCTAACATATTACCAGACTGATCTGCCTCTCGGTTCCAAATGTCACAGATCATATACGATCCACCAAGAATAGTTTCAGGTGGATAGGTGAAGAAGGTTGGGACAAGCTATATAACATTATTGCTTAAACAGATTGATTTCAACATAAGCAGCATAACTGGCGGAGACGAAGACACAAGGTGGTGATGTGCAACTCTACTCACGCACAAGCTAGTAGAGGAAGTATCCTTTATAAGCGATGGTTTGAATGTTACAGTATATGCATCCCTTAGCGTCTGATGCCTTCTGCTGCTTTGATGTTGAGGTAGAACTCGGCGTCTAAGGAACGTCGTGGGAAGATCATTCCTTACATAAATGGATGAGGAAGAAGCACACCCTGTCAAGGAGTGAAAGGAGGGCTTGTATGACCATGATGACGAGCTGGATGAGGGAGATTTCGAGGGTGCTCCACCTGCATTTCTCGAAGACTTCGCGAGTCTGGTGATTGCACAAAAGTTGTTGAGTTGAGATAAAAGAGCCTTTGTCTGTTCCTCTCGGGAGTGAAAAACCGACGGACCCAGAGTTGATCCTAGAGGAACGTCGCCCTCCATGATACTATCCGTAGGAAAGAAAGGTTTTATCAGCATTGTTTCAGGTTTCTTGTAAAGGCTCGGATGGCAGAATATCAGTACCTGATCATTTAAAAGACTTTTATGTATCTCTCCCACAGTCGTCTGTACTCTGGCAAAGTCATCCTTGCTAGAGTACAAACACTGGCAAGGGCTCACTCTGATATGCAGGGTGCATGTGTTGTGCAGCCAGTACATTGTCATCCGCAACCTTCGTTCGGGAGGACCTTCGTTCATAGAGAAACTCTGGGATCGAAAGAAAAACGGCTTTAAAAGAGCACTAAAAAGAATGGACCGATGCGACAGTTTGAATGAGTGCACATCAAACGCTCACCCTGTTGTAGGTATATACAGGGAACCCCGACTATGGGATTAAAACGCCAATAACACAAAAAGTATCTTCAAAAGGGAAAATGGAGATTGTATATACAGAGATTATAAACAACTTTATAAACTTCACTAACAGTCAACTCGCGAAGAAGGAAAACATCTTGTGCAAAATATAAATGGGAACCACACATTATCGAGATATCACTTCGATAGGAAAAATGGCACATGATTCACAAGAGTCTACATACCTTCGTAACAGAACACGACAGAAAAGGGAAGAGCGTAAAATCAGAACATAGAAGCAGCGGACGATATAAGGCGAGTCCCGCTTGCCTGGCCAGGAGAGGAAAAAAAGGAGAGCATAGAAGCACTGAGCTTGAGAGGGCCGTTCTCCCCACGGGAAAGAATCGCCTTCACCAAAAGGAGAAATGACGCTGAGAAACTCGAAAATAAAATATCGATCATACGGCAGCAAGTAAACGAAGATAAGAATATGAATACGGGAAGAAAGCCCCTAAACAAGAGTGGAATGGCAATTATCATGAAGATATAACAGGGTAAAAAAGATAAAACACCGAAGTCAGGAAGATGACAGTTAAAGAAGAGAGAAAAGAAACCAGGAAAGGGAAATGGAAAATACCGTAAATAAAAACGAACACCGCGGCAACAATAAAAAAGGAAAGCATATAAACGTATAACAAAGGAAATACTTGGCAGAAGTAACAAAATCATATATAACCCTCCACACACACACACGCACACACAAACACACACATAAACACACACACACGTATCACACACACACACAAACAAACAAACAAACACACACACACACACAAACACACACACATTACAAAACAAATAAACACAATCTGATAATCAACAATCACGTTTTGATTTGCTGCTAATGACCTTAGCCGTTGACGCGGCAAGTCATTTAAAATAATTAATTATTTTACTCGGGGAGGGGGGGGGGGGTTGGCGCAGTGGAATAGCGAATAAAACATTTTCATTTACGTTTTCCTTCCTGGTTTCTCGTAGTTCCTCTGGGTAACGATGGAAACCACGCGAGGAAGAAGGAAATAGTGATAATGGTAATGGTAACAATGATAGAAAGGTAATAATGATAATATTGACAGTAACTGATAGGAACATGATATTGACGATAATGATATTCACAATAATACTGATAATAATGTTATACATAATAATAAGGATAATAATGTTATTATGATTGTTGTTATCATTACCATTATGATTATTATTGTCATTGCTATTATTATTATTATTATTATTATTATCATAATTAACATATTTGTTATTTTTGATACTATTATAAAGATTAAAAATAATTATAACGACTATAATAGTAAAGAAAATTATGCTAATGATGATAATAATTATTATAACAACAACAATAACGATGATGAGTATAATGATAATAATAATTATCATTATTATTATTATTATTATTATTATTATTATTATTATTATTATTATACAAATAGAGATAACAGTAATAAAGATGATGATAATAACGGTAATAATGATAATAAACAATAATTATAATGAAAATAATAATGATAGTAATGATAATGATATAATAATAATAATAATAATAATAATAATAATAATAATAACGATGATGATAATAATTGTAATAATAACATCAATGATAACAATAATAATAGTAGTAGTAGTAATGATAATGATAATAACAATAACAATAATACTGATGATAATAATGATCATAATGATAATAACAACAATATTGATGATAACCGTAAAATCTTATGAAAGATCAAATAAATATATACGGTTTGAATAGATTGCGTGCGTCTGCGTGTATATGTTCTTACCTTGTTGTTACCTATCAGGATCCTGTCTGGTATATATAGATTATCAGATAACTTTTAAAATCAGACGCACATTTTTGTCACACATCACGTTGTTTGGGAGATCGATTTATGTTTCAATATTTCTGTTCTCTCGTTATTCTTGCGTTCAATATTGTAATGTCATCTTTTTTCTAACTTCTCTCTTCCTGTAACATGTCACCCTCTTGTATTGGTATAGAGGTCAGTTTTTAAGATCTTCATAAGTTGAATGCTGAACCCCGCGGCAGTGCATTTTCCTATTTCTTAAAGGTTATTAATATGAACGTACCAAGAAATTATCGATAACATACACACATTAATTTTCAGAAGATACATACGATTACCATATGTTTCGCAATAATTATTCACTCTGCACTTGCTAAATATATGCTATGAATAACGAAAAATGAACTAATTCTACAAAACTCCCTTTAGCAGTGAATATTAATAACAAGTTTCTTCAGCTTTCCCCTCAGAACGGGACGTGACAGACCATGATAATCGTTATTATCATTTCCACACCTTTCGTAATCATCAAATTATTCGATTTTGTCTATCCTCTCATAAAAAAACATGGATTGATAATAGTCATCACTCTCATTGGATGTATTTTAGTATAATGGTGTAATGTATGCCATACAAAATTATAACATTTTTTATACAAGGCGTCTGGAAGATAATGACCTTCCTGTTCCCTGCAGCATAATACTAGGAACCCTCTTGACCTTCTGACCTCTTTTGCCTCTTGTTCAAACGCTGACCTTGCCCGGCCCCTTGCAGGCTGGGCATCGACATGGGCGACCTCCGGCGCGCGCGGGCGGAGGCCGAGCGGGGCTCGGAGAGGTTCCCTCGCTGGTTCCTCGAGCGCTTCTCCTTCGCCGGCGAGTCCACCTGCTCGGACTTCGCCACGCAGCGAGGGGGGCGCCAGAGGGTCCTGTCCTTCTGCTACTTCGCCTACAGGGGGACTCTGCCCGGTAAGCTGTATCTCGGTATTATTCAATCAATAGTATTGCGTGCGTATTATCTATTTTGTACCAAGATCTGCATTGTCAAATCTGCATTGTTACTACTGGTTCTGCATTATTTGTTTTGATGTAAGATTCTTAGTGTGTGATTTTTTCTTCAATGCTGACTGTGGTAGTTGAATACGCAAAATACTGGCTGGATATGATAATTTTACATACAGTAAAAATCTATATAACTTAATTTCCTCACCTAAGCAAATTATAGATATATTGAACATTAACAATGCACTCATTAACTGCAATAAAAAAGATGAAAACCAATTGCAAATAATGAAGGAATATTCCATGCGGTACCATGTGATGTCACTTTACTTATAACAACAAACATGCGAAATACATCAATAAACTATGACTAAACCCACTGGACAGGGAGCAAAGAGCAGAGGAAATACATGAGCTTTGCCTACATGAACGCCAAAGACATCAAGAGAATCTACCCCGGCTGGCTGATGAGGATCTACCACAGCGTCACCGCCGAGGACCTGCATGGCACCGAGGAGCTGTGCCGCATCTACTGCGACCACCCGCATGTCGACCTCTGCCTGGCGCATGACCTGCCCGGCGTCGGTGGGTGAGGGGCGGGGGTTAGGTGATAGCGATGGTGATAAGGATCATGATAATGGTAGTGGCAACGATAGTAAAGATGATAGTACTCACAATAGCAGCGATAGTACCGGTATCTTAATGTGATAATAATAATCATAATAGCAAAGTCATTAGACCGACATCTATTGTTTCATCGATTGATGACAACAGTGTAAGACTGACGTCTATGATTATCTCAAAATCACAAAAAAATGCATGCTACAGTATTTTTGTCCTTCCAGGAAATTTGTCGAGAAGAGGCGTGTATGGCAGGCTCTGGCGTTACACTCCCATGGGAGACCCAACTGTTGCAGCATTTCATTGTCGGGACATTGACAGGTACGCGGGAAGTATATATATAGGTAAATAAACAATTTCCAGAGGTGATGTACCTTGCTTTACAGGTGGTGTTTCAGGTTCGCAAGCGGCAACCCTTCCAGGCGGCTCACTGGCGAGAGAGTCCAGGCGTCAAAGACCTATTCCTTAAAACGAACATGCCAATAAATGTCCACTTGGACACTGGGCCAACACTGATTTTTTATGCATATGAAGCTAGGAATCTATTCCTAGTCCCAGGGTTCAAAATTACTTGATAAATCACGCAACATCATATACATCAGTGTCCAAACTTCCCATATTAGTACATAAAACTGTAATAATATTGAAAGCAACGTCAAAGTACAAGGTGCAGTGACGTTTTTCTGTTCTTTTCTTCCATTCTTATTATTTCCTTTCTCAACTGATTCCGGGACGAAGTTACGTTCTGGAGAGAGACGCAGCGGCCGTGAGGGAGTGGCTGGAGTCGGGCAAGACCTACCATGCCATCCACGACCATCCAGGCAATATAGCTGTGCTTATGGGAGGTACTTTTTACGTCCATGTATATGACTTCCAATCATCAGCAATGCTACTTCAGCAAATCGTGAATTACACCTTTCAGCACAATTTCAGGATAGAGCTTTCAGTATTACACGCATGAATAATAAATAATAGTGTTTGTGTATATTAGTATGCATGTACTTGTGTGCCCGTGTAATCATGTGTATGTATGTATGTACGAAGAACTCAAACATCAGTCAATTTAGTTCAACAATTATTCTACGTCATTCATCAACACACTCTGAACTCACGCCATGGAACAGGTCTCTGGGGCGGACTCAATAAGGACCTGCAGCTCATGAGGCGCCTGA
>NC_091552.1:29247350-29249850 GCF_042767895.1 Penaeus vannamei | reverse complement strand
CTTCGCACTGGAACACAGGCCGGTTACCAGAGTGGATCTTCATGTGGTTCGCTAGCCTCCGTAATGCATTGAACCTCCGTCCGCACAGCGTGCACTGGCACTCCGACTTGGTAACCTTTTTCTCTCCATGCGAAAACTTCTCATGGTTCTCCAGTGTCTCGTGGGTCTTGAATCTCCTGCGGCACTTGCGGCATTCATACTTCTCGTTGGCTCTCAGGTAGCGTAGGTATGGCCCCTTGTTCTTCTTTTTCCTGGGCGGCTCACTGGCATCCGGCTCGAGCTTAGGCTGGGACTGCGCCTCGGCTTCCTTCCCCTGAGGAGGGTGCTTCGTCTCCAAGTGGAATGTGAGCTTGAAGGCTGAGAAAAATACCTTGTAGCAGTGGGGGCAGATGGCGATGTTGGCACTCTCCCGCTCCTCCTCAGAGTGCTCCCAGATGTGGCTGCGGAATTCGTTCGCTGTCGTGCTGCTGAAAGAGCAAGCCTTGCAAGAGAATGGATCCACATCTTCATGATTCTGGTTGACACGGTGTAGAAGCAAGTGGTCACGGGTATAAAAATGAATGTTGCATGTCTTGCATGCAAATTTTAAGTCCCGCACCGACTTTACCTTATGAGTCAATCTAACATGTTTTTTATAAGCGTCCATATTTGTTAACTTGTGGTCGCACATTGGACATTCAAATGGATGATGATTTCGATGTTTGTTCATGTGATCAAACAACTGGTCTTTGGTTGTGAAATCAAGCTGACATATTGTACACACAGGTGAGCGCTGAGAGTGCATCTGCTTTTTATGGACATCCATGGCCTCTTTGCTGGACAACTGGACATTACACTCCCCACACTTCTCCTTCAAAGCGCCCATGTGGCCCTGCATGTGGGTGAACAAGGCAAGCATTGTGGGAGCCCGGAACTGGCACACATTACATCTCTTAACAATAGACCTCGTCAGGATGCCCGGTGCAGGAGGGCACAGGTCTATCATCCTCAGGAATTCCTCCTCTGAGACCCCTATGCTTGGCCTCACATGATCCTCGTCACCCTCAAAGTCCCCACTTCTCCGGGTCGCCACCTTGCGCTTGCCCTTAGCCACTGGAAGCTCCTCATAAGGATCTATGTCATCCTGTTCGAAACTGATGGCTGACACAGAGGGGCTTGAGATGATCTCGGACACATTCTGGGTGAAGATGTGTCGGATTTCTTTGCTGTTCAATGCCGGGCCTTTGCTTCTGAGAGGCTGCTTCAGGAGCTGGTTGTTGTATCTCTCCTGCATTGACTGAGAAGAAGAGGGGCATATTAGATATAAGTATGTACAATACATCCACACATTTATTAACTTGCAAATATTAAATGTTGAGAAGACCTGTGTACAAATATGTTTACTAGATTCTACCTTAATTTTCATAGACACATATCTGCTGTAAAAAGTAATAATAAAAAAATCCCATTTAAGACCTATCTTCTTATAGTGACGTTTTCTTATTGTTTCAGAGGTTAGTATTCATATATATGTTATTATGAATTGGAACTTAAAAAAGCATTTTTTAACACTCATGTTTACCTTTTCACCCAGAAGCTCATTCCTGGCCAAGGATCCATTGTGGGAATGTCCTTTGAGCAGTTGATTCATCTGCTTGCCAAGAGCCGCACACTCCCTACACAGGACTTGGACTCCAACAATTGTTTTGGATCCCCTGGTGAATGTGCAAGAAGTAGGATTGCCATTCACCACCACAATGCCTTTACACTCTTTCGAGAATAGGCTTTCAAATGGAGTGGAGATGATATGGCCTTTCTGCTTGAAGAAGTGCCTAAGTTGCTCATGGCTTTCCAGGTGTGTCTCAAAGAGAGCTGGTTTTAGGCCAAGACATAGTTTGCGGTCTGGGGATAGGCATCGAAACAGGTGGTTGATAGCATTTGCTGAGGTTAGCTCCCCGGTCTTCAGGAGTCTGCTGAAGCCCCGAAGATAATAACTAATGCGTGTATCATCTTTCCTATACACAGCCTTGAATGAGATATCTGTCATAACCTCACCATCACAATGGAAGAAGTCTGACATACGCTTCACCTCCAACCAGCTCTCATTGTTAAATTGTGTGACGAGACCTTGCACTGCATCTTCCTCTGAGGCATATTCTGTGAGGTATTTCCATGCCTGCTGTGATGTCAACTCAGCTGCCATATCTTTGGGTGCTGACTGCAGCTGCAGTGGCAACAGGGCAACCTCAGTGACCCCATTTTCAATAAAACCTTCTTCTGTCGACATCACTTCATGTCCAGGTGTCTGTACAACCACAATGCCACTGTCAAAGCCTAGCTCACTGATACCACCATCCTCAGCTTCACTGTTTGAGGATGTGTTTTGTGGCTCCTCTGGGGTCTCTCTCTTGAAAGACCTCTGGGGATCAATAAGAGGCTTGGTGTCTGGAGAATCTGGAAGGACTCTTTTCCTACCCCGAATCACCCTCTTTCCTCGCCCTGCTGGCCTTCCTCGTCGTGG
>NC_091552.1:29209850-29212350 GCF_042767895.1 Penaeus vannamei | reverse complement strand
CATTAGATCTAAATGCCTTATTATGTGTATATATATAAAACAAACTTTACTACATCTACTTTGAAGTTGGATCACAAGCTTTCCTGCCACTCCAAGAAGCATGAAATAAATTATTATGAATTATGAAAAGTGAACTCAATTTGAAATTGTGATATTTGCCTGTTAACATGTGATAATTTTGCCATGAGAAAGAATTCAATAGTTTGTGATGGGAGGGAAATGACTCTAACAAGAACTGTTATTTTGTATAAATATTAAGATTGGATGAGGACCTCACCATATTTTAGGTGGGTTTTGGGTTTGCCTAAATTAGTCATTAATCTCTCTTAATTACCTATTTTATGGAATTGTTCAAAACAGAGAAGCTGGATCAGAAATAGCAACTGCTTCAATTTCCCATTGATTTTTCTATTACTAAAATATGTATTTGTAATTTGGGTGTGAGACTTATTGTAAATCCTACTTAACCCACTGGTGTCTGGCACCAGCACTGTCCACTTTAGATATGATTTGTAATTTTTGCATACACACACACAGCTTCCAATTTAAATAAATAACTAATAATTCATGAATAGTAAAAAACATGTACCTTTTCCAATTTCTTTTCTTGGTAACCCAAAAATTCAATGGCAATTGGTAGTTTATGCACCATGGACCATAGGCGCAGCTCACACTTGAGGGATAAATTTGAAGCATAGGAAATATACTATTTCTCCACTCTCTACAATTTGGCTGCAGCATATGCAATTTTCCATGAAACAAGGTTAGAAAATGCTTTAGTCTTTCTTTTGAAGGGCTGTAACTCTTCAAAGACAGGAGTCATGGCCAAACAAACAAAAAACTGTTTAGCACACACACCTTAGATGCATGTTGCATAGGTGTACATACCATGCCATGGCACATATGTACATGCTGCCCAATGACAATGGACTAAAATGGCATACTGTATTCATCATAATAAACATGCATTTTTGAAAGCCCTTTGAGTTAAATGCTGCATATAATTCAACTACATAATAATTACACAACCATTTTTGTGTACTTTCTTCAGCAGTAATTCAAATTCTTTCCTAAAGAAAAAGAAACAGCGAAAGAAAAGAAAAAATATGCACAAGTATCAAATGCATACATTTATACATAAACATATTCATGTATAAATATGTGTATATGTGTACATAAGTATGAGAGTGTGCATGTGTACAAGTGTGTGTGAATAAAGAAGTGTCCTCTGAACCATATCAAGATGAGAAAATTATTCATGCACACAAGTATTTGCATGTCTTCATATGTGGGTATGCATGTCCAATGGTGTTCTCTGCCCAATCGCATTTACTATATATTTGGCTAATTTAAGCGTTTACCTATAAGGTTAATTTAAGCTTTCATCTATAACATAAACATCAATATCTTCACTTTAATGACCTACAGTCTTCATAGACATGAATATATCAATGATAATGTTACATATGATGATTTGAATTGAGAAAACACTGATTAAATGTATTGTTGGATAACTGGCCTGAGGCCCCCTTTGGATGCGCATGCCTTCATATAATATTCTCAGTGAATAATTATGGTATGCTACACAAAATTTCAATAGGCACAAGAAAACAAACAGCTGAAATAAAGACATTACAAAGAATGAAAAGAATATGAAACATAAATCCTCACACCTAAGTTTGCTGAGATGAAAATGGGTATATTTAAATTTACCTATTTTTTGAGACACTGTTCTTTGATATGGTAAATCAAAAAGTTTTTACACAAAATGGTATTAAAGAAAAAACATTGTTCAGGAAAGTCATAATAATTATTCAACACCGATATTATCTGCTTTCTCATCTTCCAAATGAATATTACAATATTACATTGTAATCCAATCATAATTTTTTTTCTTTTTTAAAAGTGCTACAGCATTTCAGTACAATGTATGAGAAGCTTTACGGGAGAATATAAAAGAGAAAATATGACAAAGAAAATATAAGTAAGTTGAATTACCACCACAGTATTAGCAATAGGTTTATTGGATATATTGGAAGTGCTGTAATCTCTCATTCCATCTACCTCCAAGAAAATCAATGTCAGCTGAAGACTTTAAAGCTCTATTCCTAGATATGTTATCCTGACAAGACAATAACAAATATGTAAAAGGGAAAATAATTCTTTGCATCACCTTACACTCTCATGTTCACCTTCTAAAAGGCTTTGTCATTTTCTGCTGATAATATTTAATGCACATTACTACTATCATGAAATGATAAGTGCAATTGCACTAATATGATATACTGTGTAATAAGAAGAAAGGTAATAGAAATAATGATAAAAAAGATGAAAGTGATACATGACGTATTAAAATAAATAATTCTAATATAAGCTGAAGTAATGGGTAGCACAAAATGTGATGCAATCACACACACAAAACTGTAACCTAAGAAATAATAAATTAATCACACAGTTTTAATCACAAAAGAACAACAAGTAATACAGGTGCAATGAGCAA
>NC_091552.1:29199850-29207350 GCF_042767895.1 Penaeus vannamei | reverse complement strand
TTCTTGGACTGAGTTATTTACTATATAGAGATATGATATGGAGTTGCTGCAAAGAAATAAGCTATTACCATCTAGATAAAACAAATCAAAAGACAAATATGGACACTGGAAAATGGCAAAAAAGCTAAAAAAATTTACACAAACTAACTTTGGAAAACAGAGGCACAGAGTCTTGTCACCGCTCATGGGTGTTTGCGTATGGCCGGTCTACGCACCACACACCCAGGATGTTGGCTACTTACATAAGCCACTTATCGTGATTTCCTTGACACAACTGGATGCAACGGGTTAATGAACAAATTATCTAAGCTCTTAATGAACACAGAAGCTATTTTGCTTTTATCGCTACACCTATGGAACACTCACCTGTACATACTGGCAGATGACTCACCACCCCCAAACCTCTCTGCAAACTCCCTGCGACGTGCAGCATTATCTTCTTGTCTCTGGCGTCGTCGAGTCTCTGTTGGGAATAAACCAGATATTTTTTTTTGTAAGCAAGTGAATCACTTAGCCTGTTGTGCATACGTAGATTTTGTGTGGACAGAGGGTGAATATGCAGAGGCTGTATGAACTTTAGAGGATTTGTATAATCACTAGAATGTGCACAAACTCATTGATAAATAAATATCCTGTTAGATTTAATGCATCTCCTCTTAGTAGCAAGCTGAATATCAAGCAGTGTTTCAGAGTATTGGATGAATAATCATTCATTTGTGAGATTCAAGCAAAACTCATCTTACATCTTTGAATAGAAGCCTGTTATATCCTTGAATTCGTTCCTCTACCTCCAACAAACTATACTCTATTTACGATCAATAAAAAAGCAAAGGACACTTTTAATATTCTAAATTTACTTCAAATCTTTTAACTAGTAAACTTCCATCAATAAAAAACACATACAGTGAGCCAAAACCCAAGTACCTCTATTCACAAGTGTCTTTCCTTCTTCGATGAGGTCAGAAGTGAGGTCATCATCTGACATGAACTGTTGGAAGCCCAGTGCAGAGAGGAGCCGTGAGCCTAAGCTGTAGTAAGTGGCAAGACACAGGGCTACTATCATCATTGGGAAGTAGATGTTGAAGCCATCACTGATAATTTTGATCACATCCATATGGCCCATTATCTGCAGAAAGGAAGAAGCAATGTTCCTATATGTGGCAACTTTGATAAAAGTGGATGAAAGATGGATATGGAAGATAGAGAGCAGTAGGAAAATTCATCTAAAGTTAACTTAATTTTTACAAATCATCATTCAAAGAATATGACAATATGGCTACTTTGAAATACCCCCCCCCCCCACACACACACACAAACAAACACACAAAATAAAAATAATAATAAATGATAATGATTGATAAATGATACTGATAACAACAATAATGATGATGATAATAATGACTGTGATGGTGGTGATAATAATAATAACCATACTAATACTAATAGTAATAGTAATAGTAGTAGTAGTAGTAGTAATGGTAGAAGTAATAGTAATAGTAATAATAATAGTAATAGTAATAGTAATAATAATAGTAATAGTAATAATAACAGTAATAGTAACAATAATAGTAATAGTAATAATAATAGTAATAGTAATCGTACTACTACTACTACTAATAACAATAATAATAATAATAAACAGATAAATAGGCATCAATGCCCATGAAATACACTATATATCACAAACTCCATTCCACCCATCCATCCACACCCCACAACCCCTCACCTGTGTATAATGTGTTTCATCCGTGTGGACCTTGATGACATGCGAGTCCATGTGAATGAGGGAGAGGAAGTTGAGGCACATGGGAGGGGTGAGTCGACACAGCATCATCCCTGAGAAGATGAGCGAGTACTCATCTGTCTGGTGATGCGGAGCCAGGTAATACAGGTTGAGAACTCGGATCTTGAAGAGGGTTGAATATGCGCACAGAGCGATGTAGGCCATGGTTAGGGATGATATGACCTGGAATTTTTTTTAATTAAAGTTGATTAGAGTAAGAAAATAAATGTAATATACTGCAAAAGTAAGTCCTTTCTTTGGTTTTAACACTACAAATTCTATGATCAAATGCTGAAGTGTTTCTTAGTCCTACATTTAATCTGCAGGCTCTTAAGGTACATTTTTGCCATACTGAGTACTCTTGACCATGCACCACAACTCTTCCTAATGAAGGAATAATAACTATTACATTAAGTAAAAAATATTTTTAAAAAACAATAACAATAAAAAAATAAATAAATAAATACGCTGAGATAAAAAAATCACAAATCTCGCCTCCCCCTTACCTCGATGGTGAAATAATCATAGCTGGCCTTAGCGAGATTGACAAAGACAGCAAAAAGTGAGATGGTGGGAGATGTGCTGAAGAAGGTAAGCTCTGACCACACCACTGCCACTGACACCAGAGCACAGCACACAGCCACCGAACGCAGTAAGTAACCACGGATGCGACAGCGCCACAGCCACTCTAGGGGGCGAGAGGAGAGGGCATATGCAGATCAATTTTGTGGTGGGTTTTACACAATAAAAAAAGAGGATACTGGTATTATGATTCTATAAAAAGCAACAACAACAAAAAAATGTGATTGTGCATTTTGTAGTCTAATGCTTTACCATTAATTCCTAGGTATTTGTCATAAGAAAATGGTCGAGTGAAAGAGAATGGCTGCTAGAAAAAACAAAAAGAAGAGCAAGAAGAGGAATAAAAGGGAGAAAGGATGAGGAAAGAAGAAAAGAGGAAAAGGAAATAGATGGAAAAACAGAAAAAAAATAAAAATTACTGATAACAAAGAAACTAAAACAGAAAGAAACGGAAGAGAGAGAGAAAAAAAAAACATACACATACATACATAGCAACATATATACATATCATACATGGAGGTGTTAAACGCCAAAACTATTAAACTAACCTACAGTAGGGGTATAAACATAAGAGATGAGATAATGCCTTCGTGGTGGAGTTGAGTGCTTGAAAGAGGTATCATGAGAGACTGCATTACGGTGTGTGTCTTCCAAGTATGCAATGTTCTCTACTAGCAAGCCCCACTGAGTCTCCACACGTCTCTGGTTTTGAAGGGCCTTTATCAACTGGAAAGATGAATTTAGAAATATTACAGGAGAAATGAACTGTTTGAAAATTACCTCTAAATCAAATGTACAAAAAAGATCACTCAAACGTTGATTATTTTTGCTTCAGAAAGATGAAAAAGCTGAGAAAATCAACACAAAAAATCAGGACTCCTTGTGGAGTGTGTTTCTCTAATCTTCCCTTCCCCCACCTATTTTGGAAATATAACAGTCAATTCTAACCCACTACTTCTTTTAGCAGCTTATGTAACCTTCAGGCTGCTCTGGTATCTGCAACTGCAGCTCTGACTTTTCCTCTCATCTCATAATAGAACCTTGACTCCTATCCCTTACCTGCTTGTGCAACCTGACAAGTGCCTTTTCGGAGGGTACATCTGCATGTGGGGAGTCAGGAGTAGGGTGCTGGCGAACTCTATCTAGAAGCTCTGAAGGGACCTTGTTTTCAATGACATCCATATGTGCACGTAGTGGGTGACCCAAGCCAATGCTTCCTCCTAGGGCCCGCATACTCTGCAAAGTGGAAGGAGAGCGTTACACAGGAAGGAAATGGCAATGGTTGTGTGGGTAATATAGAGACAAATATCCTTCAATCTGATACTGATATAAAAATGTTGAACTCTTAGTTTACCAATTTATTTACACAAAAGGACAAAAGGAAAGGATGAAAAAACAAAAACAAAAGGGAAACAGCAAACTACATAAATAATATACTTTACCTGTAGCAAATCACTGACGTGCTCATTAGCTTCGGCTTTTTCTTGAGAGAGCTTTGCTGCACGGAAATATGCGTGGTGGAGTGTGTGCAGAGTGGAGGCTGAGTGCCAAATGGAGCGCGGAACTTCCACCAAGCCATAGCCAAGAAGTAACACCAGCCAGAACAGACCCCATGTGTTGGAGGCAGAGGCAGCAATGGCTCTGAGTTTTGCTCTGGTTGGGTGATATAATGTGGTTGAGTATCAAGTATTACTTTTTAGCTTACTCACATACTGATAAATAAGTGTCAATCTATGAAATATTATTTCAGACAGTAATATTTGCAATATATATAAACAGGTTTGATATAATTACTGAATATATTTTAACAATATACACATTCCTCAACTGACATATAATTCATCAAGTGTTGATATATTTGCTATAAAATATCAATTAACCCAATGCTGATGGGAAAATGGTGCATTCCCTTTGGCAATGCTTGATTAAATGTTTCTGCACATATGCCAATGCTTAGCCACAAAGGAGTCAATTGGTAGATCTTGCGACCTCACTTTTCCTTGAAAAAGCAGGAAAACGTTTTTTTTTACTAATGCTTTCAATACTGACACTGTTAACTTTGTTATAAACATTATAATCACTATATTGTTACTGACATTACTAACAGCAGTAATAATATTAGAAAATATTATCGAAAATCAAGGTAAAGGGTAAACAGGTGAGACAGGTAGTTCGTGTAATTGGTTCATTGGTGACTTAGTACTTGTGGAGCCATCTATATGTAAAAACAATGACTAAATTCAACACCCACAATGGGCAATGGCACGTATGTACATGCCATTCCCGGTGGCTTGGGGTTAAGACTGTAATATCATATAGTCCAAAGTACTATAGCATTTTTGAAGTAAACATGTAAGGTAAGATCTAAGTACAACTAGTAATAATAATCACATTTGATGGCAATTAAATGTCCACCCCCCAAAAAAAAAAAAAAATAATAATAATAATAACTCCACCTCTTACATACAAAGGTGTGAACACTTCATCTTTGAATATACCCTACTGAAATGGAAGTGCATCAAATGTGCCAGTGCAACCTATATGTAATCATAAACTGCACTTTAGCAATCATATTTGTCAATATAAAGTGTCCAAGATGAGTGTTACTATAGTGAGTAATTAATATCTGTGTAAATGGTAATAAAAAAATCTCTCATTAAACCCATTTTTCTAAATAATGATTTTAGCATTGTATACTAAATACATATGGCCACATATCTACTCGAGTGCTTTAAACTATATCAAAGATCATACTATCAAGAGATTTCAATAATTTAGATTCTGCATCTTGTTTAGGCATAGACCATCTTACAGAAACATTGACTCAAAAAATGACCAAAACAACATCTTTGAGCACCATTATATGTTTTCCTGCTCTTCCCTTTCTCTTTTTGTTTACACATTTGTGCAAATAACCAAAAACTCACCCATCCAACTCAAGATTCGTCAGGGCAATGTAGAGAAGCAGTATTCCCACAATCAGAAGGTAAGATCCATAGTAAATGGCGTTATCTATGAGGGCAGAACGGAGCTTGGTGCTAAAGGTGAAATCTCCAGCCTTAGTGTACGACTGCATGAGAGGCAAGATCAACCTGGAAGAGGATGGATTTCATTAAAGATGTGCTTAAAGTCTGATGAATACCCCATGCTTACCCTAACAAAAACAATAATCAATACACTGTATATGCAAATGAAACAAATAAACAAGCCCCCACCCCAAAGCTAAACTTAGTGAATGCATTAACATATAAGCAACACCTCATACCATGTAAGAAACTGTGAGGTCCAGTAGACAACCCTCCAAAACACAGGAAAGACTCCAGCTGGGACAAAACTCCAGGGCTTGTGGCAGCCTGGTATAGGGGGAGGGACGGGGGAGGGGGCCACTGTTGTCACGGAGATATTTGCTATGCTGCCATCGTCAATAGGGTCCGAGAGCAGGCTGGTCTCGTTGGTCAAATTGCTTGGGGTTGAAGGAAGTAATTTCTGCACCTTCAATGGATCAGCTACATCTGGGAGGCAGTTTTGGTATATGGTCTGGAAATGAGCAGAAGTTATTAACATGAATTTAGATTATGATTTGCCTTCCTCTTGCAAAACTTACTAAATTTATATATATATTGCAGCTTTACATGCATACATTAGGGGTGGTTCAACATTTTCACAAGTATACAAAAAGCACTCTTTTTGCTCCCCCTCCCCCCTAAAAGCGTACACCTGAAAATGTTGATGCCAGATGTGCCCTTGAACAGACAGGGTAGTCCTGTGTAAATGATCCTTATAGTCCTGCTCCCCTTTAAAAGCTTATAGTAAATCATTTCCACAATTAGGGGTCATCCTCCCTTGAGTGAAGTATCAGGATCATTTTTAATTGGGACAATTGTGAAGACCAGGTAACTCTGAAAATTATTTCGTACTAACTACTAAACGATTCAGCCACATCTACTGCCCCTTCCAAGTGTGCTCTTTGTATGCTCATGAAAATGTTGAAAATTTTGAACCACCCCTTATGCATATATATATACAGTATATATATTGAAATACATATGTTTATATAAATATATATTATATATATATATATATATATATATATATATATATATATATATATATATATATATATATATATACATATATATATATACAAGTATATATGCAGACCTAAGTGACAATGGATCAATAGTAACAATAATTAATAATAACTTATAATCATAATTGCATTCATAATAGTAACAATAACAATAATAATAATAATATTAATAACAATAATAATACTAATACTAATACTAATACTACTACTAATAATAATAATATTAATAACAATAATAATAATTACTACTACTACTACTACTACTACTACTAATAATAATAATAATACAATAATAATAATAACAACAACAATGATAATAAAAACAATAATGGGAATAATGACAACATTGACAATGATGATAATGATCATTATATTAATGATGATCTTATTTATGAATGAAAAATAATGTGATACAAGAGGGCAGGAATATTCTGGCTCCATATATTCCATCATCTTTAGCACTTACCCTTTAATGTTATAAATTTGCCTACTTAATTAACTTTAAATGTTAACCATAATAATTTCCTCTCTGCAGAAGTAGTTAAATAAAACCCTATAAAAGTTTACTTACATTGGACACGTCAAGTGGCAGAATAAAGACGATGAGCATGGAGAAATACCAGGCCACTAGTACTGCGACTGTGACCACGATGTGATGACGATACCAATTGCCATAGTGGAAGAGCACCACAGCTGCTACCACAAATGTCACTAAGACTTCTACAACCAAGGGTCCCACACCCATCTTGCTTGTCTATAAGATGGATTATATTTTTGAGTTTTACTTTCTTCTATGGAGTTATTTCTTGCTCCTTTCGTGATGCATGAAATGAAGGATGTACTTGTATCTTGCTTCAGGTGGTCTTCTTTCGATTCGGTTTTGTTTTCTGACTAGATTTTAGACATAGAGCATAGCATAGCAGTTTCACAAGCGCATAAACTTAACTGTGCAGTATATCAACTCAGTGTTAAAGTATTTTCTAACTGTTGATGCTGCTGCACAATTAATGATAAAATTGGTTCACTCTTCTTAAAGCAATTATTC
>NC_091552.1:29192350-29194850 GCF_042767895.1 Penaeus vannamei | reverse complement strand
CGAAAAAATATTAAATTGTTGGAAAAGAAAATAACAGTAATGATAAATGATGTAACGCCTGAACCATTAGAGAAAGAGGCCTCTCTCCCAACCTCTCTTTCTCTCTCTCTCTCTCTCTCTCTCTCTCTCTCTCTCTCTCTCTCTCTCTCTCTCTCTCTCTCTCTCTCTCTCTCTCTCTCTCTCTCTCTCTCTCTCTCTCTCTCTTCCATCAAACTATAATTACTAAAGAATTCATGGCCAGTGCGATGCGTGATGTAGAATTGGTCTTCAAAGAAATAATTTTTCATTTAAGATGTGGAAGATCTGTACAATTTGACAACGGATTTTGGGGCGTTGACAGCTCTGCGCTTTCTGATTATTAATGTATCATCCTTATCTCTGTTATGATTATTGTTATCATAATCACTATTAGTGGTATTGTTATACCATGACAGTGTCGTGTATTATATCAACTTAAGAAATTGCAGTTTCCATTTCGTCGTAATGCTTATACATTGGTAGGCATGGTTATTGACCATTTTGCGAAATTGCATTCCGAATTTAGGATCAGATATGAACATATCTTCCAACAGATAAGATGATATGAGTTTGTTACACACCGCTTCGTACCTCAAGCTAAGTCACTCGAAAGGCTGTGTCATGGCACTCGAATGTAGAAAGTGCAGTTGTCTAATTTCCTTCGCTTACATTCTCCATCTCATGTGTCGCGGACCAGCCAGCAGGCCTACAGCATGCATCCAACCAGGCATGATCTTCCATGCTCAAACCGGCCATGAGGCCTTATGCTGCATCTTTCAAGACTCTCTTCCATAAGATGCTAATACTGTTAGCTGTGGGAATATTTGCAGTATTCACAATATCTTTATATGTAATTATACACACACACGCACATATATACATATATATTTATGTATATATATATATATACATATATATATATATATATATATATATATATATATACACACACACACACACATATATGTATATAGACATACATATACATACATATGTGTGTATCTTTAATATATACATAGCTATATTATACATATCTCTATCTATCTATCCATCTATATATGCATATATACATACATAAATATAATATATATATGTATATACATACATACATACATACATACATACATACATACATACATATATATATATATATATATATATATATATATATATATATATATATATATATATATGTATATATATAATTATTAGTGGTTAGGGTTTGGACATTCTCCCTGGCAGCTGCAAGGACGTATTCTTTCAGTTCGCCAGAAGAGACAGACTGTACTGGCTTCCTTATTGGTTAAACGGGGCGGAACGCAGACTTGTTTCCAATATCCATAGGCTATTTTTTTCAATTTTCAATATTCGATCAATAGAAAGTCCGTACGTTTGGCAGCCTAGAGGATTAGTGAACTATTTGAGCAGAAGCTGACGTATATGTATAAGAGAGAGAGAGAGAGAGAGAGAGAGAGAGAGAGAGAGAGAGAGAGAGAGAGAGAGAGAGAGAGAGAGAGAGAGAGAGAGAGAGAGAGAGAGAGAATTTATAATAATAAATATTAGTAAATAATAAGCACATATGCACGAAAGTACGAATACACATACGGTATATTCACACATGCCAAACCTTCCATGCATCAATTCAAAACAAAGAACTCCCCCCCCCCTCCCCCACATGTCACAGAGAAGCTGAACCCAAGCTGAAAGGCTTTTCGACGTATATCCTCTCCCTCTCCCTCTACCTCCCATTTCCCCTCGCACTTCCCCCCTTCGCCTCTTTTTCCTACCTTATCTCCCTCTCTCCTCCCCTTACTTCACCTTATTCCCTGATTTCTCTCTATCCTCTGAATTCTTTCTCTTCTTTCTTCTCCCTTCTATTTCTCACTTCCTTTCTTTATCTCTCTTCCTCTTCTCCCCTTCTTGCTTCTTCTCGTCTTCTCCTCCTCCCCTCTCCTTTTCCTCTCCTTCCCTTTCTCCATTTATCCCCCCCCCTTTCCTCTCCCCCTCCAACTTTCCCTCCCCTCCTTTCCCTTTTTCCTAGCACGCTTTCCCTTCCCAAGCATCCCTTTCCCCCCCGCCCCTCCCCTTCCCTCAGCCCTCCCTCTCCCCTCCCCATCGATCGCTAAGCTGTTATAGCATACGAGAACAGCCCTGAAATCCATATCCCTGAAAAATCGGTCCCGTCTTGCATATCTGTCGATCAGGGCTCATGCAAGACGGGGGAGGGAGGGGGAGACGGGTGGGGGGAGGGGAGGGGAAGACGAGTAGGGGAGGGGAGGGGGAGACGAGTGGGGGGAGGTTGTGAGAGACGAGTGGGGGAAGGGGAGGGGGGAGGGGTGGGGTGAAGGGTATGGGAGAGGGGTGGGGGGAGGGTATAGGAGAAGGGTGGGGAAGGGAAAGGTATGGGAGGGGAAGGGGGACGGGTGCTGGGAAGGGGTGGGGAAGGGAAAGGTATAGAAGAGGGAGGGAAGGTGGTGGGAGG
>NC_091552.1:29157350-29164850 GCF_042767895.1 Penaeus vannamei | reverse complement strand
GAAGGAGAAGAGGAGGAGGAGGAAGAGGAAGAGGAAGAGGAGGAGGAAGAAGAGGAAGAGGAGGAAGAGGAAGAAGAAGGAGAAGAGGAGGAAGAAGAAGAAGAGGAGGAAGAGGAAGAGGAAGAGGGGGAGGTAGGAGGAGGAAGAGGGGAGGAGGAGGAGGGGGGGGAGGAGGAGGAGGAGGAGGAGGAGGGGGAGGAAGAGGAGGGGGAGGAGGAGGAAGAGGAGGAGGCGGCGGAGGAAGAGGAGGAGGAGGCGGAGGAAGAGGAGGAGGCGGCGGAGGAAGAGGAGGAAGAGGAGGAGGAAGGGGGGAGGTAGGAGGAAGAGAGGAGGAGGAAAAGGGGAGGAGGAGGAGGGGGAGAGGGAAGAGGGGGAGGAGGAGGAGGAGGAGGAGGAGGAGGGGAGGAGGAGGAGTGGAAGAGGGAAGAGGGGGAGGAGGAGGGGGAGGGGGAGGTAGGAGGAAGAGAGGAGGAGGAAGAGGGGAGGAGGAGGAGGAGGAGGAGGGGGAGTAGGAGGGGGAGGAGGAGAAGGTAGAGGAGGGGGAGGAGGAGGAGGGGGGAGGGAAGAGGGGGAGGAGGAGGAAGGAGGAGTAGGAGGAGGAGGGGAGAGGAGGAGAAAGAAGAGGGGAGGAGAAGGAGAAAGAGAGGGAGGGGGGGAGGAAGGAAAGGGAGGGGTAGGGGGAAAGGGGGAGGAGGAGGAGGGGGGAAGAGGAAGAAGAAGAGGAGGAGGGGGAGGAAGGGGTGAGGAAGGGGGAAGAAGGGAGACGAGGAATGAAGAAGGGGAAGGGAGGAAATGAAAGAGGAAGGGGGAGGAATGAGGAAGAGAGGAGGTCGAAAAGAGTGGAAAAGAAGGAAGAAGTTAATAGGGTTGTGGAGGGAATGGGGAAGGGAGGAGGGGAATGGAAGAAAGGGAAGGGGAAGAACAACAAGGAACAGTGGAAAGGAGAAAAGGAAAGGAGTGATGGAAGAGGAGAGAGAAGAATGAGGGGGAGGGAGAGGGGGAGAAAGGGAGGAAGGAGCAGGGACGGAGGATAGGCAACCGCATTCTCCCGCTCCTCTTAACTTCACTCTCAATACTTCATAAAAAGACTCTTTAGGACTTCATTTGTATTGCCGATTTCCCTTCCCTCCTCCCCCCCTCCCCTGCTCCCCCCCCCCCTCTCTCTCTATCTCTCTCTCTCGCCCCGTCTTTTATTACGCTCCGTGTATGTGTGTGATGCTTTCTGATCACTCTCCCCGGCGCTCACTTCTCAGCTCGTTCACCATTCGCGTCTAATCACTGTACTTTCCGCCTCACCATTATTCGTTCGTCACGCTTCTCACAATTTGACAATCAGCGTTTCCTTGCAGCCTCACCGCCGCGGCTCCTCGCTCTCCGCTCTCCCTCCGTGTTTTATCCGTGTTTGCTCTCTGTCCGTGTTTCCAAGCGTCGCATTTGCTCGCACTTCCTCGTTAGCGTGTCTCGTCTTCCTCAAAGCCTCCGCTACTCCCTCACGTTCGGTTTGTTATTATCACTTCCTACTTATTAAGTCACTGCTTCTCACAGCTTCGTGCTTTTTTTGCTCAATTATTCTTGCATTTATCCGCCTTCGTTATTTTTTATTCAGGGTAATTTTTTTGCTTTCCTTTTTTTTCATATTTGCAGCATTCTTTGAGTTGCTTTTCTTGTTTTCTCCGCCTTTCCTTTTTTTTTGCATTCCCTTGTTCCATATTATCATTCCATGTTATTGACTCCTTCACACACCTCCGTAACTCTGGAATATTATTATCTTTTTGTCTTCGTCTTATTGCATTTCCTTGTTCTCTCACCTTAATTGCTTCGTTGCTTCCTCCGAGCAATCGTCTCCCTCACCACTTCCTCTTCCACTCACTAAATCACCTTCCTCTGATCAGTTTCATCTTCGCTAATTATTTCCTCCTTATGCATTCTCTCACCCTCGCTGCTTCCGTTCACACCCTTGACACCCCCCCCCCTTCCCTTCACTTACTGCTTCCTCTTGGTAATTATGTTATGTATTCTTCCATTCACGAGACCCGCGTCTGTGCTGCCTTTTTGCCGAGGTTCGCTTTCCTTTGTTGCTTTATTTTCGTATTCTGGAGTTCTTCACGAAGACCTGCCTTCCTCGGTTCTCTGTTTGCGAAGGGCGTGCTGTTCGCTTTGCCTTGACAAACCGCCGAGATTGTCTTCCATGCTGTCAACGCCTCTTAGAAACTTTCCTTATGGGGACGGTGGCTAAATGTGTGCATACTGCCGAGTTACGACCAAACATAAAGTCGTAGCCTACATTGGTTACTTTTTGCGCGCGGCCCCGCTGCCAGGTGAGCCTCCCCGTTGGCCGCCCGCCAGGCCGGCCTGGCGCTGCATTCATCCTCCCAGAGCGAGTCGCGGGGAATTTAACAAGGGCTGGAGGGAAGGTATTTCGTTGCCTCGGCCCAGGATGCAGAGGCACAAGTGGAGCCCTTTAATTGAATTCTGACGCCCTTATTTTCATGCAGGTACTGGGGCTGTGACTTGTCTGCCTCTTGGCCTCTGGTCCTCCATAACTCGATGCAAATATGGAACATAATAATTTTACTACTTAATACGAATTATCACATTTGGATCACAGAGATATAACCTTTTACATTTGTCTCGCGGACGAGTGAACCTTTTGAAAGAATACTAAGTACTACGTTTATTGCCGGCGTCTCTTACACAAAAGCAGATAAGCTGTCCAAACCAAGAAGCCAAAGTAATACACAAATGCCAATTATGGGCGCGCCCTTATCTACAACCAGTCCAATCACTTTCAGAAGCTCACAGAGCCTAGTAAGTGACCACACCTCTTGCGAACTCTACCTCTTATCATCTGGATGTGAGCTTCTGCCTCGACAAATTCATCTCAGAACTTCAAAGGGCAGCGAGGACGGTGCTTCCTCTTCCTCATTGATACAAAGAGAGACAGTAAATGATCCGTTCAACTTATTAACCTTCTATAATGAGTGACGATGAATGACAAAATGCCTTTGATGTTGTGACAGAGATAAGACATTAAATCAAAGAGTATATCGAAAAACGTTGCGAAATCCGTCAAACTGTGTCAATAACTGTCTAATTTTCTGATTTTTATATTTTTCTTTATTTTGCTGTTCACTTATTTTACTTTTATTTATTTTTTCATGACACAGAGCCTTATAAACGTTTCCACTGTCACAACAACTTCCTTAGTCACATACTTGGCTGTGATTGACATTCACCTCAAACCCAATCATGTTCACAACACCTGTAATGAGTGGGTGCAGCGAGACGCCAGCGAGATGACTGGACCACCTGGCCTCCCGACAGGTGGTTCGCCAGTCTCTTCTCCCAGTCCTTGCTGAGTTCCATGTCTGTGTTCGTACCTGTTGAGGAAAAAAAGATACATGGAGATTTTTGTCAAACAGATTGCCTTATTCGTTCCCAACTACGGCTCGCAAACATTTATGCAAATGAAAAATAGGAAACAACAACGACAACAACAAAAAACAAAGTAAACAAAATCGGACAACAGTTTGAAATCTTCATCTTCGGTATCATAAGGGCCTCAAGATGAAATCCAGAAAGATATCAAAATTGTTCTTGCAGTAGATGGTTTTATATATATATATATATATATATATATATATATATATATATATATATATACATACATACATATATATATATATATATATATATATATATATATATATATATATACATATTTGTATATATGTCTATATATATAAATATATATATATATATATATATATATATATATATATATATATATATATATATATGTATGTATGTATATATATATATATATATATATATATATATATATATATATATATATATATATATATATATATATATATATATATATATATATATATATATATATATATATATATATATATATATATATATATATATATATATATATATATATATATATATATACATATTCTACTGTATCAATATTGCAGAATGTATCGTCATCCAGTTTAGTGAATGCTGGGTCAGAAGAAAAAAACTTCAGCGTTCCTTAGTGTTTACCATTTCCTTGACTTACTTAGCATATCAATACCCATATTCTAAAAAAAGAGGAATTTAACAGAAACGAAATTGTTCTTTAGGAGACCATTGAATCCCATCTCATAAAAGTACGTATTTGATAACACTCGCGACGAGAATCCCATAACCTCTTAAAGGAACCGTGGCGCGCCCTAAGAAATGGCAAATCAACTGCCTCCGGTGGGGATGTAACCTCATCCTTTACGATATCCTACGGCAGGCTGTGCTCCGAAATTGCCAGATGACCATAATCCACTCCTTATATTACTGCAGATGTGCCATAAAGATGTCCTGCCGCGGGTTGTCCATCGCATCCCGTGGCATGTCAAGTATCTGCCAAGGAGACGCGGACGGGGACGGCTGGCGAGGCGTTGCGGGGCCGCCGCGTAGGTCTACAGTAATTGCTCTTTGTCTTTGCCGTGGTGTCATTATCTTCTGACGGCCAGCTAATTGGGCTATTTTGAATGAATTAGGTGTCGGAAATTAGTGTTATTATTACCGTTTTTTTTCATTTTTGGCATGGAACCCTTATGTATTTCCAGGGTTTTGTGTCTCTGGACCTACGGACCAGTTGTGCCTGTTGCTGAGACGTTCCACGAATTTAATGACGTTACCTTATCAACCTCTACTGTATACTTTATTCAGTAAATTTCTGCCAATTAAGGTCTCTGAATATTTATAAATTCCTCATCATTGAGATAATCGACATTACTCACATGCAGAATCAATAGAGGTGCATGAATCTCGCCCTCTTTAGAATGTGACTGAGATATCAGGGATCTCGGCCCGTGTGCCAGCCCTTCCCACGACTCAATTCCTCACATACCGTAGCTCCATCTCGAGAGTCTTTGGCAAACCAGAAGGCTCCCGAGCCCATTGAAATCATGCAGTCAAACCAGGCGCAAGTGTCATCCAACTCGCATGCAAAATTTGAATAACCAACTAACCTGACATTCGTCTTTTACCGCAGACAACTCAGCAGTCATGCAAACTCTCATAAATGCCTAGGAACTCTTCGTCTTGTACCCTATCCTGCCTTATACGTCTATGGTCGTTAGAAGGGTCCTTGAAATGTTTTTCTTGCATTGTGCATTTGTATAACATCCAGTGATATTACAATTATTTCTATTTTATTTTATTTATTTTGTTTAATTTTATTTTATTTCTTTTGTTTTATTTTATTTTATTTTATTTTATTTATTTTATCTTGTTTTATTTCATTTTATTTTATTTATTTATTTATTTATTTATTTTTTGTAAACGAGTTCTTCATCCAGTATAATATGTCCTTTTTCAGTTACACCGTATTTCTACGAAAACACACGTGTATTTGGATGTCTCAGTATTCATACCCTCCTCATGTCATGCAGGAAATGCCACCGAGGAACAACTGTTCAGAAATTCGGGGCTGAAAGAAACATGCCACTGGACGACAAGGCCCAAAGCATCAGCAGCTTGAGCTATAAAGTTTCTAGGCAAACTATTTAGCGGTTGTCACATGTTTGTCAAGTGGTTCATATAGCATGGCGTTGGTAGGGTCGAACTTACGAAGGAAGACAAAATGAAATACGTTGATGCTTTATGATTCACCAGTTCGTGTGAAAACTGTAGTTCCAGACGTCAGTGTCTCTTCACCCTCAAGGACCTACCTGATACTTATTAAGGAGTGGGATGAGAATGAATACCTGTAAGGCGCAATAGATGGTATTTCTGATGGAAATAAAATGCATATTTTGCGAAATTGATTGTCATTCATACTTTTCTACAATAGGCAAAGTACATTAACACTTTAATGACCGAATCTATTTATTTCTATCTATGTAGAGGTCTTGCCTATTTCTATACATACATTATGCACACACACACACACACACACAAGGGACGCCATTGCATGGGCAGAAGGGGTGTCACTGGAGGGACTAAAGGAGTGCCACAGGGAGGCCCGTGGAGGCCGAGGAGACCGTCGGAGCGGCCGAGGGGGCGCTCATCTGGCATCCGAGATACACCGAAGGGGCGCCGGGAGTGGCCGAGCCGTCCATTCAGTGAGCTGCACGAGGGTCACCTGCTGGCCCGAACCAAACCCTGAATATGCCTCAGTTATTATGGCTCTCCTGTCAGAAAATGATATATGCAACATATGGACATTTCCACAAATTACACTAATATTTAATGCTGCTTCATCGTAATGCCCTTATCATAATTACCTAGAAACTTGATAAACTGAAATTCGCTTTGCTTAACCATAATACACCCATAAAACACGAAAAATTTAGGTTATTCTTGCTTACCATACCTTGGCGAAATAAAATGAACATTACTGAAAGGAATTTGTAGGTAACTGGGTAGCACAGACGCTTACCCTCATGACAATAAACGATTTATCATGGTGATGAATGCCCATGACTGATTCTCATTTGTCATAAGGGTTACATGAGCTATATGTAACTTTCGTATTAGTTCTATTATCAATAGTTCTTCTATGGGTGTGATGGCTGTTACCAACCTGTCTCTTACGTGAAATTGTTACTGATACCTTTTGTCGTTAATTGATGTTGATTATATTAGTACTATTATTTTTTCATTGCTATTATCATCCTCATCGTTATTGTTTTTACTATCACCATTACACTGTTGCTGTTATGATCATCACTACTATCATTATTACCATTATCATTATTAACGTCATTATTATTATCGTTATCATCATTATCATTACTGTCATCAATGTCATCATAATTCTTATTGTTATGATTATTATCATCGTTATTATTATTTCATTATCATCATCATTATTATCATTGTTATTATCATCACCATCACCATTACTATTGCTATCATTATTAAGATTATTTCTATCTGTGTGTACTATTATTGTTATTATAATCGTTGTTATTATCATCCTTATTATTATCATTGCTATTATCATCATCATCATTATCACCATCATTATCACTATTATCAATATCGTTATCATTTCCAAATCCAAACCAACTGTAAGAAAAAGAAGGATTTATTTTCCTAAGGTCGGAGCGTTGTAAATCATGACGTCGGGAGCGTTTATCCGAACACAGCGGCTGCTACGTATTTCGTGTCAGACTGAACAGATGTTGCGAATAATGGGCCAGACTCGGTTGCGGAAAACGAGATGGTCAGCGGGTGCTGATAAAAGAATAATAAATAAATAAATAAGATATCTGTAATTTAAAAGAAGGGAAACAAAACAAAAAAGAAAAAGAAATGGAGAAAGGAAAAAAAACCCTGCAACATCTGTGTCGGAAATGGGTGGAGAATATCAGTAAATAAAAATAAAAAGAAAAGAGAAAGAAAGAGAGAGAAAAAAAAAAAAACCTGTAAGATCTCTAAATAGAATATAAGGTATTGTGTTGCAAATGGGTGGAGGAGGACTATGTATATATATATATA
>NC_091552.1:29117999-29120499 GCF_042767895.1 Penaeus vannamei | reverse complement strand
ATTTGATATCAATCGATCAAGATAATGCCGAATTTCCATGCATGGGCGGCGCTCTCCTATCGCTTCATCCTGCTCCAACTTCCGGTTGATTTACATCGTCATATATTAAGAAAAAAATCATTTGCATTATCATTATCATTTCTGCTATCATCATCATCTTAGTTTTTTTTTTTTAGGTATTTCTATCATTATTGCTGTTTTCATTATTACCATCATTATTGAAATGTTAATTGTTATTATTATCATTGTGATTATTTCCATTATCATCATTATTATCATTATTATTGTTATGATTTTTATGATTATTTTCATTATTGTTATTGTTGCTGTTATTATTATTTTTATTGTTATTATTATCATTATTATTATTATTATTATTATTATTATTATTATTATTATTATTATTATTATTATTATTATTATTATTATTATTATTATTATCATTATTATTATCATTCCTTCTTCTTTTTTTTTCTTCTTCTTCTTATTATTATTATCATTATTACTATCATTATCATTATTATTATTATTTTTATTATTATTATTGTTATTATTATCATTATTATTATCATTATTATTATTATTATTATTATTATTACTATTATTATTATTATTTTTATGTTATTATTGTTTTTATCATTATCATCATTATTATTATTGTTATTATTATCATCACCTTTATATTATCATCATTATTATTATTGTTATTATTATCATCACCATTAACATTATTGACACTATTGTTATTATTATTGTATTTCAAGATTTTTATAATTTTGTCATTATCATTATTATTATCATTATCATCATTATAAGTATTATTGTCATTGTCATTATCATTTTTGTTATTATCATTATTATTATCCTCCTCCTCATTATTATTATTATTATTGTTATTATTATTATTGTCATTGTTATTATTATTGTTGTTATCATTATTATTATTGTTATTATTATCATTATTATTTTCATTATTATCGCTGTTGTTGTAGTTATTACTATGATCAATGGCAATGTAGATATTATCGGCATGATTATTCTTATATTTTTATCATTTATGATAATGATGGTAATCAGTAATAATAATAAGAATGATTATAATGATAATGATAACTGTAATGATAATACAAATAATAATAATAAAATGATGATAATAGTTATAATAATAATAATAATGATGATAATAGTTATAATATTAATAATGATAATAATAATGATAATGATGATAATGATAACAATAATTGTAATAGTAATAATAATGATAATAATGATAGTAATAATAATGAATATAATGATGATCATAATAGAAATCATTATCATAATAATAATAATGGTCATAACGATACTAACAATGGTAATAATTATTATCATAACATAATGATTGTAATAATAATAATCATCATTATCATTATGAACACTGTTATTGTTATTATCATTATCATCATCATTATAATTTTTATTGCTGTGTTGCTGCTGCTGTTGTTACCATTATTATCATTATTATAAATATTATTATATCTGTTGTTGTTGTCGTTGGTATTCTCCTTACTATTATCATTATTATCATTATCATTATTCTCCTTACTATTGTTGTTGCTGTTATAATCATGGGTATTATTATTATTATTATCGTTATTATCATAATTATAATTACCATTATTATAATTGTTATTATTGCTCTATCTATCATCATTATCCTTATTATTGTAAACGTCATCATTTTTATTTTCATTATTTTTATCATTGTTATTGTTATTATTATCATTATTATTGTTACTATTATTACTATTATATCATTATCCTTATTATCATCATTATTCTCATTACTATGATTATCTATATTGTCGTAATTATCATCATTATCATTTTCACTATTATCATTATCATTATTGTTATTATCATTATTGTTATTATCATTATTGCTATCAATGACCATAATTGTTAGCATTATCATCATCATAATCATCATTACTCTTATTAATGTTTATATCAAATAAGCTTATTGGCGTCGTCATTATTATCATTATTATTGTTATTATTATTACCATCATTATTAGTAGTACTATTACCGTTGTTAATGGTGTTGTTGTTATTATAATCAATATTCTAACAATTGTTCATTTTGCCCTATATTTGTCGTACGTACATGTTTATAACTATATTACCATTTAGTCATGAGTGTTGAGTCATATCCAAAATTAATAGAGACGATGATATGAACGGGACTGAACGAAAGCTGTTTGAACTGAAGTGCATCTAAAATCATCCTCTTTTGATAAGCATTTACACGAATACTTTTTCATCAGTACCAATAATCCTTATCTTTGACTGAATCAAGAAAGAAGCACGACCTCTATCGATGCCGATGTTTATTACCTATAGTGACATTCCACGCATACAAGAACAACAACAACAAGAACAGTTGTACGTAATTTACATGTTACAAAAGAAGTACAGCATTACAAGAAGTGCAGGAGAATGCCATTGGGAACGAAATCAT
>NC_091552.1:29107999-29110499 GCF_042767895.1 Penaeus vannamei | reverse complement strand
TCTCTCTCTCTCTCTCTCTCTCTCTCTCTCTCTCTCTCTCTCTCTCTCTCTCTCTCTCTCTCTCTCTCTCTCTCTCTCTCTCTCTCTCCCTTTCACGTATACTTCACGCGCTGCACGAATTATCTGACAATGAAAGGGCCGTGTAGATTACCACGGACACGGAGAAGATCGGTGTTCTCCCTTCACCTGATGATAAGAAGGCTCGTTATAGATACTTGAACTCCGTGGCATCATTACTCAAGAACGTGATGCTAGGTTTTATATTTTTCATATTTCTAAAAAGAAAAGTGTGCATGTACCTGATATCCTTACTTCCTGAAGATAGTTTCTTCGCGATGCAAAAAAGAGAGAGTTGACTGGACGCTGATCTAGATTTTTTTTTGAGCTAAGCGCTGCCGGGAAGATGATGAATCAGCCGTTGTTGTCTGCCGATGATGAAGAACTAGTGATTACTTAATAAGAGCTTTTCATTATATTTTCCCGGCCCGGAGCTCGATGGCTTGAGGACACGCTCCTCTGCCTCCATAACCAGTAGACAGCGATGATGGAAGCAGGCAAGTATCGTAGCTAATTTTATTTTCATTATCACATAGATATAAGGGGCGGCTCGATGCTAACCTCTTTAGGCACGCAAAAGATTGACATTGGCCATAGAAGGGAGGTGCGGGGGCGCGTGTCAGACCTGTGGGACATTTTTACGCCTAAATCATGTTTTTTTATGCGTGTTACTTCTGTGTATGCATCGCGCGGTTTATGTAATTTGTATGTGAAATATATCCTCGAATCCTTTTAATACAGTACGACAATCTTCTAAATAATGTTTTGAATTTATCACTAGGTACAACACTTACAGATATTTATCAGGTTAGTTATATGATTTATATATGGAGCATATTCTCGAAATGTTGCTATAAACTCATACACCATACAAACAGGTTTTATATGGCGGACCCATCAACGCCAACACATACATACACATACAGGTATTTACGCACCTACAGGTTTATTCATAGCTTTGTCTTAATTATGGGTACAAAAGTTTTTAATCTATCCATCTATCTAATTATTTATCTTCTACATGTAGCTATTTATCTATCTATTTATCTACAAGTATCTACTTCCAAATCTATCTACTTAGTAATCATGAGCCTTAGAATCTACATTACTAAACCAAAAAGTGACAGTATTATGTTATTTATACATTTCTTATATTTGCATATTTCATTTTCATTGATCTGCATCAGATCTAAAACTCGTATCGTATCCATATTTAGTTGGATATCTATTTATCTCCTGACTGTACATCTGTCAACCCACAGTTGATGATGAAATCGAACAGACTGGCTTTCAGAAAAACGTACACATATATCTGGTTTTTACATCAAAACGCTAAGGGCGATTTTGGCATTGAACAGAAAGCAGTAGACAGATGATTAGACAAATAAATAATAAATGACAGACAGATAGAAAAATATATAGCTAGTTAAACAAACAGATAGACTGACTGATAGATAAACAAATAGAATAAAAAACAAATAGATTGAAAGATATGATAGAATATAAAACACCTCCATCCAGGCGCCCTTTCATGTAGCTTGCAACACGGGAAATTCTTGCATGCAACAGCCCCTTCTCCCCCCTCCCCCTCCTCCTCCTTTCCACTTCCTTGTTGTCACTTGGAAACAGTGATCGGCGCCAGGCCCTCCGTCTGCAACAGCGGGCCAGTCGCTGACGCATCAATTTGCAACAAATTTTTCGTCGCCAACCCCCTGTTCCCCCTCCCCCCCTCCTTAGCGGCAAATTATATCTCGGGGCTTCTCCTCCCCCCTTCCCCCTACCCCCCCACCCCCGGCCGCTGCTCCTTATCATTAACCCTTAATTATTTTTGGGAGTGCAAGGGGTGGGGTGGGGGGGGTGGGGGAGGGGAGACAAGGTGAGTGAGGGAAGGGGGGAAGGAGGGAAAAAGAGAAAGTGCGCGGGTGTGAACTATGTACTACAGACAAATACAAGTATACATACATACATCTTTATATAATATATATGTGTGTGTGTGTGTGTTCATACATGCTTACATACATACATACACACACACACACACACACACACACACACACACACACACATATATATATATATATATATATATATATATATATATATATATATATATATATATATATATATATATATATATATATATATATATATATATATATATATATATATATATATATATATATGTATATATATACACATCTATATAAATAAATGAATATATATATATATATATGTATATACATATATATATATATATATATATATTGTTACGATTAACCTTGCTTAGCTAAAGCAGAAACTTTTATTTTACGTTCATCTTTCTCTTGGTGAGAATTATTTAGTCGTCTAGGGTATTAGTTAAAAACTGTACGAGCAAAATTAATCGCAATTTTTAAAGTTCAATTCAAGTCTTAAAACTAAAAAAATTCTATCCTCAGTTATT
>NC_091552.1:29085499-29090499 GCF_042767895.1 Penaeus vannamei | reverse complement strand
CAATAATAATAATGATAATGATAATAAGAATGATAATAAAAATAATGATAATTACAGTAATAGCAATAATGATGAGATTCCTATAGTTTTTTTTATGATCTACCTTTTTAATATGTATTTTTTGGATTCTGTTAGATTGAATGATATAAAATATTGGAGCTGATGACATCGTTTATTAGCACTATATCAAGAAATCTGATATGTTGATAGATAATATGTTGAATATCACATAACAACAAAAGAATTACTACGGATTATATTACTTGATATGAAATTAATCACTTAATTTTCTTTTTTTTTCTTTTTTCTTTGTATGTATGTCTGTGTGTGTGTGTGTGTCTGCGTGGGTGTTTTCATGTAAGTATATATACATGTGAGCGTATGCGTGATTTTGATTTAGTGACGTGTGTGTGTGTATGTGTGTGTGGGTTAGTGAGCTTCTGTGTATATTTTTCTTTATTGTGTCTACGTGTGTGTGTACTTATGTGCGTTTGTGTCTTTGTGCATGTAGTCTTTCCCTTTGATTTTGAATGCATGTGTGTGCGCTTTTGGTGTGTGTCTCTCCTACTCTTCTCTAGCTCCCTCTCCATCGCCTTCCCTCCTTCCCCCCACCACCCTCTTCTCTCCTCCATTTCTCCTCCCCCTTCTAATCCTCTCATCTTCTCACCTCCTTCCCCCCCCCCTCCCCTCTCACCCAATCCCCCCATCTCTCAGTCACAGCCACAAACCACCCTTTCGGACACCGTAGAACCCTCCCCCCAAAAAACTTTGTGTAATAGAAAATAAATGAGTTTAGCTGTAGTTTGATAGATGGCTTAACTCCTCTTCGTGTCCGAGTTTACATATTTCATTGGCTTGGTGTACAAAGGGCAGCGAGGAGAGGGAGGAATCGTGACAGGTAGCGGCGACGGGGGAGGGGGGAGGGGTAGGGGAGAGGGAGTGCTGGATCAGCTGTTTTGCCGGGAAGGAGGAGACGGCGCTCGAGGTGTGCTTGCGTGTGTGTGTGTGTGTGTGTGTGTGTGTGTGTGTGTGCGTGCGTGCGTGTATGTGTGTGTGTGTGTGTGTATGTGTAGGTTTGTGTTTGGGTATTTAGATAGATAGATTGATAAACATACATATAGACTGAGAGATAGATAGATAGAAAGGTAGATAGATGGATGGATTGATGGATGGGCGTATAGATGTAAATAGAGAGATAGATAGATAAATAGATAGATAGATAGATGAATATATGGACATGAATACATAGTTTAATAAATACACAGTTGGATAAATCATTCGGTAGATGAGCAGATAGAGAAAGAAAAGCGGAGAAACAGTAATATAAAGAGAGGAGAGAGAGAGAGAGAGAGAGAGAGAGAGAGAGAGAGAGAGAGAGAGAGAGAGAGAGAGAGAGAGAGAGAGAGAGAGAGAGAGAGAGAGAGAGAATGAGAGAGAAAGAGAGAGGAACAGAAAGAAACAGACAAAGAGCCTACAAACACACGTACACAGACCACTCTCTTCTTCTCTTGCAATGATTCTCTTTGTAAGGAAACGAATAAAACTTTGAAGATTGCAATGACCTGTGAAGTCCACAGAGGAATATCTTAAGTGTTGCATAATTACACTTTGGTTTATACATTCGTGTGTGAAATCATCATCACGACATTCTTCCGTCGTTTGTCTCGTCTTCCTTCCCTCCCCCCTCATTTTCTTTCTCCCCCCCCCTCTCTCTCTCTCCCTCTCCCTCTCCCTCTCCCTCTCCCTCTCCCTCTCCCTCTCTCTGTGTCTGTACCTCCCCCTCTTGTCGGATATTGAAAACTTCTGTCATAGCAAGAGAGGCCATAACAGTACGTGCTTGCGTACGCGCGTTCGTGCCTATGTGAACCACACACATATATATGCATATATACATATTGGCACAGATACATACATGTAAATATCATTAATATATATGTATATATATACATACATACATATATATATATATATATATATATATATATATATATATATATATATATATATATATATATATATATATACACACACACACACAGACACATACACATATTTATATTTATATATATATATATATATATATATATATATATATATATATATATATATATATATATATACATACATATATATAAATATATATATATATATATATATATATGTTTAAATATATATATGTATACATATATATATATATATATATATATATATATATATATATATATATTCACTTATTTATTTACATATATGTATATATATATATATATATATATATATATATATATATATATATATATATATACATAAATGTATATATATATATATATATATATATATATATATATATATATATATATATATACATATATATATATATATATATATATATATATATATATATATATATATATATATAAATATGTATATATATATATATATATATATATATATATATATATATATATATACATATATATATATATATAATATATATATATATATATATATATATATATATATATATATATATATATATATATATATATATATACATATATATTCATATACACACGCACACACACGCGCAACAACAACGATAGTAATAATAGGTATAATAAAAACAACAATAACAGTGATCATGATGATAAAAGCTCTGTATACTTTATGGTAATAGTGAAGCTGACAATAATAGAAGCACTCAGAGAGCGCATACCTCCGTCAAGGCAATAGGGTCACTGATGCAATATAGGTATTTAATTTGAAGAATTACATTAAAATCACCTCTCTTTCAAGTACAGTAGTGACGTCCGTAAGCATAACCTCCTTGGCGGAAGTGATATAGGAAATGTAAATAATAATAGTTACCCCTATTACCAATGCAATAGGGAACTGATGCAATTATTCAAAAAAAAAAAAAAAAAAAAAAAAAAATCTGTTTCCGGATCACAACCAAAATTTAATGGAATCTAAGTTAGGCTAACCTCTGGTAAAAAGTTCATAAAAATCTGTTGATATATATTTTTTTTAGTTATTCTGCTAACATCAATAACAACAACAGCATTAATAATAATTCTGATAGTAATAATACTGATAATAAAATTGATGTTGATTATGATGATGAAGTTGATGTGATGATGATAATGATGATGATTATTAGCATAACAACAATAATAATGATAATGATAATAATGATAATGATAATAAGGATAATGATATTGATAATAACAATATCAATAATAAGAACAATAAGAATACGGAGAACAAGAATAAGACCAAGAGCAAGACAGAAAAGAACAGCAGCGACAACGAAGAAGAACAAGAAGAACACGAATAAGAATATGAGAAAACAAAAACAAGAACAAAAGGGAAAAGACGACGACGCTGACGAAGAAGAAGAAGAAGAAGAAGAAGAAGAATGAAAAAAAAAGAAATAGGAGAAGAAAAAGAAGTAGAAGAAGAAAAGAAGAAAAGACGATGACGTAGAAGAAAAAGAAGAAGAGAGAATAAAAACAAGAACAAGAACAAGCAGGAAAAGACGACGAAGAAGAAGGAGAAAAAAGAACATGAACAAGGAGAAAGAAATGATAACAAGATGATGATGGAGAAGAAGAAAAAGGAGAGGATAAAGAAGTCGAAGGAAAAAGAGAAGGGTAGAAGATGAATTAGAATGAGGAAGAAGAGGAAGAAGTAATGGAGAAGTACATAAACAATCAGAATTAGGAAAAAAAACGAAGAAAATGAAGGGAAGAGGAAGAAAAAAGATACAAGAAAATAAGAAAAAGAGAGAAGGAAAAAAATGGAAAAAATATAAACAGTTCAAAGCATCCCGAAATCAAACAGACATCAAAAGTAAAATGCAAAACAGCCGTTATTCATCACGCACCCCCCCCCCCCCCCCCGACACACCGCTCCCGAAACCCGTTCATCGGCAGGAGGTTCCCGCGCCGATAAGAATCATCGGGCTAAGTGCTTTTTGTGAATATTCTATTACATATCTGTTATTATCGATAATGTATCGAGATATCAGGTAACTGCTGCTACTACAAACAATGACGATGATGGTTCTCGTAATAGGGATGAACGAAAATTATAATGACAATGATCGTAATAATGATAATAATAATAATGATGATAATGTTTGTAATACTGATGATAATATCGGTGATAACAGTAATGATCATAATAATAACGATGACAAAAGCAGTGATGATAATCATAACAATAATATTCATGATGACAATGACAACGATAATAATAATCACAATAACATCAACAGTAGTAACATTAACATTAAATAACTGTAAAAATAATCTTTCACCCTCCTCTCTGCACCTTCCACCTCCCCTCTCCCTCTTCCTCTCCCTTTCCTCTGCACCCTCCTCTCCCTCTTCCTATCTGCCTCTCTCTCTTTCTCTCTCTCTCCCTCTCCCTTTTCCTCTTTGTCGTCTCCTATCCCTCTTCCTCCCTGCCACTTCCTCTCCCTTTTCCGCTCTCCCTCCTCCTCTTCTTTCTTCTCTGCCACCTCCCCTCACTCCCAAATCTTCCCCAAATTCACTCCTTCCGCCCACTTTATCTCTTCCACTCCCTTTCCACTCCTAATTTCCTCCTTCACCTCTACCCTCTTAGTCGTGGAAATAATAAATGTGCACAAACTGACTGCCTCGAAGAACGATAATGATAATAATAATAATGATAATAATAATAACAACAACAACAATAATAATAATAATAATAATAAGGATAATGATAATGATAGTAATAGTAACAAGAACAGCAATAATGATAATGATAATAAAACAACCAGAATTACAATGATAATAAAAACAACAACAATAATAATAATAACAATAACAAAAAGAACAATAATGGTATCAATAACGAATCAGAATAGGGTATTCATAGATTCGCTTGTATGTGTGCATGTGTGTTATTCTTTAATGTGTATGTTGTTAATTATCACCCGTCTTACAACAATATATAGAAACTTCATATTTGCAGTT
>NC_091552.1:29047999-29052999 GCF_042767895.1 Penaeus vannamei | reverse complement strand
TTAATTAATTTATATATATATATATATATATATATATATATATATATATATATATATATATATATATATATATATGTGTGTGTGTGTGTGTGTGTGTGTGTGTGTGTGTGTGTGTGTGTGTATACATACATATATATATATATATATATATATATATATATATATATATATATATATATATATATATAAATTGCATATTCCTTTCGGTGGCTCGATTGGTATATGCATCTGTCTTGCAGTTAAATGATGCGATGACACAGGTTTGAATCCTGGGTGAGGAGGGAAAGTTATTTCCTCAGTATTGGGAATCTTATCCTGCTATCTGATGTGTCTGAAACAGCTAAGATGGAAGGTATGTTGTCCAAGTTTGGCTCGGAGCCTGGCCAGGTTGAACAGCCTACAGCCAGATCTGGTATGTAAGTAGACTGCCATCGTTGTTGGTGAAAGCATAGGTCAGGAGCAACGAGCATATTGCTGATGGTTGAGACAAAGGCTTCATAGAATTGGTCCTTCTCTTCTGAGCTGGAGCAAAGTGTTGGTGCGTAATCGCATACAAATTGACTACACCAGTTCTTGTAATCCTTAAGGTAAGTATTCTCTCGGAGCCCCCTGTCCGTGGTGGACAACAAGGATCTTTTCACCGCAGAGCCCACGCCATATATCCATGACTCATCAGGTCTCCCCTGACAGCCTTGTCTCATGTAGGCTGGCAGTGTCAACACAGGTGAAGGAGCTCTCTGTCTATCACGGCAGACTTCCGTAGGTTGTCAATGGATTGCAAGTCACTGTTGCATCCAGGACACATCGTTCTCACATTCCAGCTTGCTATCTGAAGAGCTGGCATCTTTATTTGTTTTTGTTGTTTTAATGGTGCTGAGAGAGAGAGAGAGAGAGAGAGAGAGAGAGAGAGAGAGAGAGAGAGAGAGAGAGAGAGAGAGAGAGAGGGAGAGAGAGAGAGAGAGAGAGAGAGAGAGGAACAGATGCAGACACTCTCGCACGCAAGCACGACGCATTATAAAGATTAGTGACAATTAAAAGGCATTTTATAGGAAATCTCAACAGTCCTAAATAACGGCAATAAAAACAAAACAAAACAGAAAGATGAATATATGAACACATCAAAATGATATTGATAATAAACTTCTTCAATCAAAAAAAAAAAAAAATAAATAAAAAAATAAAAAAAAAATGAATAGAAAAATAAAAAATGATAATAAAGAAAAACAATAACCATAAAGATAACGATTATATTAATGAATAGTGGTTAACATTTTGGAAAGGAAACGACCCAGCCACACTCTTCCAGACTCGATATGATTCATAAACACGCCGATGCCAATGCAGTAAGTAAACAAATAAACAGTGTTGCTGACTTTCATTAATAAACATAATGCGAACTGTCCACAGATAGTACATCGCACTCCATTCATTCATTAGCAGAAGTAATTTTTAAGCACGCTATGCTAACTCTCCACTTTGATGTTATGTACTATGTAATAATGTGTTACGTCATTACCATAAGAGGGGGCAAGAACACATGACTCCACTGTCGACAGGGAATGGCTCTGATGTTACACCGTTGTAACAGACAATGCTGTACCTGTCTGTGTGGAAGGACTCAGTGATGGAGTACAGTCTTGGGGGGCAGCTGATCTTCTTCAGAAGTTGGAAGAGTCCACTTCAGCTGACAAGGTTCAACCACTTCATCAGATCTATGAAAGTAAGGAAGGGCAGTTGGTTTTGCTCATGGCATTTTTTCTGCAGTTGTCTGATGGAGATCCTGTCGATGGTGGATCTGCCTGCCCTAAATCTGCACTGAGACTCGGGATATACACAAGCTGCCCGGACTTGTAGTCGGGCCAGGATGACTCTGGCAAACACTTTGCGACAAGGCTCAACAGTTAGCTATTGCAGTCATAGTCCTGGAGCCAAGGGATATTTTGACTTTGCTTCAAACTGCAGCAGGTCTTCGCGTATCTCTAGGGGCGTGATCTCTTGCATAACATGGCTACATTTAGTGCCCCTGTGAAAGAAACATATGGGAAAGTGGTGGTTAGAAATATAATACCGTCCAATAAATTTCATCTGTTTTCATACCGATGCGTAGAGATGGCGTTTAAGCCTACTCTACCATTTTTAAACAATAATGTGTTGTAGTCCCTTTCTAAACAGAGGCATAGCTAGTTCTTTTTGGTGATGGGGGTATAATAGATCATTTGGAGTACAGTACACATTTTTGGCCAATACTTGCATGAAATACACATTTTTCGTAACGCCCGGGGGGCATGTGCCTACTGCCCCACCCCTACCATTAGCTACACTCCTGCCAAATATATTATAAATTAAATGGGCATTTGCACCATTGTCAATAGCAAAGAAGATAAAGACATGATCAAAATTTATTATTTCAGTCGAAGAAGATCGTGTGATGGAAGCTGAAAACAATGACTTGTTAAAGCATATTTATGACATGAAGCACAAATATCAAGAGACCTGAGAGGGTTAATGTATATCAGTGCAGGTTCATACTAGTTTTAAAAACTTTCTTGGTATCTGCCCTGTATCAATACACAAAATATTTAAGAGTACACAAATATTTTCCATTTCAGGTATGATGTCTAAGTCAAAAGGCCCTATATAGGAAACTGGTGTTAAATTTCACCATTGTTTGACCACTGGTGACCTTGACCTTTGGTTTGAGTAGTCATGCTTACAGTCATCTTGTAGCTTACTTCCTAAGCTACAAAATTATTTATACACGACTATATGTTGTTTAGTTCTAAAGTTATTGCTATTCTAGTTTCCCCTACCCTCAATTTTTATGCATATGAAGGTGCTGACTTTTCAGACAAAAGACTGAATAGCTCCATTACTGCCAGATTTCTACATGTCCACCCTCGCTAAAAAGGTGTCCCAGGAGACCCTCTACAAAAATCAAGTGAGTGATTTAGGGGCCTTCTCGACCCCCAAAATACCCTTTGACTCCTGTACCATCACTGCAGTCACGCTTGTTCTTGTTTACACAGAGCCTTCTCTCCAACACAGGCAGAGTAGCTTGTGTAGATCTTCCATCAGCACTTCCTTCCCTTTCTTGATCACATCTGGAGGGATTCCGCATTCTCCTGGGGCTTTGCCGTTAGAGAGACAGTCGATAGCTTTGCTCAGCTCTTCCAATGTGGGCTCCTCATCCAGTTCTACGATGGTGGGCAGCTGTCTAATGGCTTCCAGTGCTGCATCTGATAGAACACTCTATGTGGACCAGTGTTCAAGATAGTGCCCTATCAACTGCTCCATCTGTTTCTTCTGGTTAGTGATGATCTTGCCTGACTTGGTCTTCAGGGGAACACTCTTGGTGCTGGTATGTCCGGTAGCTCTCTTGATTCTTGTGTACATACCGCCTGTGTTGCTATAATTTGTATCATCTGACTCAGCTTAAGCCAGTAGTCATCGGCGCAGCATCCAGCTGTCTGCTGGCATTTGATGCGAGCGGCCCTGAGTGCATCTCTTGTGTCTTGGCATGGGTTGTTTTCATGTACTAGGCGCACAGTGTGCTTGGCCTTCACTATTAGCTCCATCTGCTAACTCGCCTCAAACCAGTCCTCATTTTGATGTTCCTTTCTCCCAAAAGACTCCAGCCTTGAGTGGTATAGAGCAGTGCACAGTTGGTTCCATTTTGAGTCCGCAGTGGTGGTGTTTATGCGACCACTGACCAGTAATGTTCTGAGGGTTCTGAGGAATTGCTAGACTCTGAATGGACATGAGGCTCGTCTGGCGTCAACGTGTGGGAGACTCATAGTCTGAGAATGGTGCATCTTGTGTGGGACAAGGGTGATCTTGCAACAGACCAGAATGTGGTCTTTTTCAGTCAGGGCTGTGCATGCTTCTGGTGTTGTGCGCATTGTTCATTTTCCTTTCTGGTCAAGGTAATGTCGAGCTAGTGCCAATGCTTAGATCTTGAGGGGAGCCATGATACTTATGCCCGTACTTTTAAAACTTATGCCCATGCTGGCGATTTTGCGCCAGACGAGCATCTGAGAGAGGGAGACCTTACTTTAAAACGCAATGTTCGCCAAGGTGGGCGATCGCCAGGCTTGGCGAACGTTTTTGATCGCTAGGCGATAATATCTTGTATTCTTGCGTATCGGCGAGTGAAAAAACGCGGGAAACGCAAATTTGTTTACATCTGCGGTGCGTTACATAACCATATACAACAAATATATATTATTGGCACTGAACGGGGATTTTTTTTATATATTATATTTTCCTCTTATTATATTTCCTTCCCTTACCTAACATAACCTAAGCATAATTATTAACCTCGCGAGAGGACGATAATCGTATCTACGTAATAGCCTCCCTTTATACAAAGGAGTTAAAAAGTAATCATATTACTATACCTCACCGATATAAAATAGTGAACTGTAGGGCTACAAGGGTTATGTAAGGTTAGACACGCCTGTGGAGCATGACAGCTATGGTAACATTTGTGAAAAGAAAATTATTCCTACAACCAAAATAATAACAACTTGAATCAAAATCACTCATATCGGGGGCGCCAGGAATACAGCTGATGTCTTGAGCTCTCGACTGGAACACTGATGGTCTTGAACGAACTACGTATATACGTTATTTCATAATAAATTGTGATTTTCAGATATTTTCAAATTACAACGGGATTCCTATATCATATTATACACAAATAGGTTACTGATTTGTAATTTGAAATCAAGAAAATGGTATTCAATCGCGGGAAAGGGAGGACTCGCGACTTTTCTAATACGATTGATCGCCAACCCAGGCGTAAGATCGCCAGGCGAACACTTGCCATGCTTTTAATAGTACGAAGTACTATTAAATCGAATGCCACCTCTGGCATTTAAAAGTACGGGCCTTAGTGTCTATCATTGTGTTAGTAAAAGGTGTTTGTCAGCGCCAGCTTGTGAAAGGAGCACAGCTCTAGAAGTCTCTGGCTATTCTCATTCATTTTTTTCCAATTCCAC
>NC_091552.1:29003803-29008197 GCF_042767895.1 Penaeus vannamei | reverse complement strand
GTTATGTGCGAGGAAATTTCAGAGGAAGGGAGCCATTTTCTCGCTGAAAGTTTCATTCATTTTTTATGTTATACTGTGATTATATAACATAAATGCATCCCTGCCCTTCAAACAAAGGACAGTTGATAAGAATTGATGATACAGAAGGATATAAGGCATATGAGGTATAGCAGGATAAAGTAGGATAATTTATACAAGGTAAACAGCACGAGAGAGAGAGAGAGAGAGAGAGAGAGAGAGAGAGAGAGAGAGAGAGAGAGAGAGAGAGAGAGAGAGAGAGAGAGAGAGAGAGAGAGAGAGAGAGGCCTCTATGGCAAACCCACTGTTCAACATCAATGGCAGTTGCAAACATAACACCAAACTCTCATCGTCCTCGGCCACACTTAAAAAAAGAAAGAAAAGAAAAGGAAAGAAAGAAAGAAAGAAAAACAATGAGCACCATCATAAAGAGCTATCCAAGAAAAGTGTTCAGTATGTCAGCGCAGAAGGCCACTCACATCAGTGTGCAAAACTACCACAAAGGGAACTTCCACATAGAAGAAAACTACAAGAAAGTCAATCTATGTTAAAGGGATTTAACCAATGTTATAACCACTAATGCCCCCACCCAAAAAAAAAAAAAAAACACTTAAATCACGAAAAAATCTGTTTTCGCTCGGATTCCCAGTGGCCCTCGAACACTCCCGTCACCATACATTAGATACCAAAGCGACCGAAACTCTAGCCATCCAACAGAATCTATCGACCATCGGCGTTCACTTCGGCATTCCCCTTCGACCGAAATGTCATGCAACCGAACGATCCCTCAAGACAACCGCACTGCCAATAAGACCCACTTCTCTGCAAACCGGAGAGGATTTCACACCACGTCTCACTGCCTTTTGAAGTAAATCAACCAAAAATTCAGATGTTCCCTAACGAATTTATAGCGATGTTTTATCTCTAGAACTTTGCGCACTTTTCAACACTATACCGGATCCTTACTTGATCCAATAGCCACAAACTTTACTCTTTATGAGCTCCCTTTGGGCTCTTTACAACCTACAGCTTAAAGAATCACTTGAATAACATATTAAACTCCAACCTACTCTGTATAAACCTGGCCCTCGTCATAGGCTCACCCACTGTGAAACCTTGATTATTAGTCATATTCATTTTCATGGTCTAAATAATGCTTTATGATATTTCTTTCTTTTCCCTGAAATAGTCTGCTTCAAAAGGGCTAACTAACCGAGCGAATAATGTTCATAAGGATCTGTGAGTAACGTACTTTAAGTCATATTCATTTTCATGGTTTAAATAATGCTTTATGATATTTCTTTCTTTTCCCTGAAATAGTCTGTTTCAAAAGGGCTAACTAACCGAGCGAATAATGTTCATAAGGATCTGTGAGTAACGTACTTTATATTAACATTTTGTATCATTTTGGAGTTTAACAACAAATAAATGTTTCATATGTTTCAGACCACAAGGCAGCCTTAAATAGAATGAGGCCGAAGGACGGTGTGGAGGTGGAAGAGCCCTGGTTGTACCGAGCTTTCATCAGACTCCACAAGGTCATCAAGATCGGCAAGTAAACTCCATTACCTTAAGAACTATGGTGTAAAAACACTTAAAACAAACAACATGAAGTATGGCCATGATACAAAGAAATCGCACAAGAATTTTCAATCCTTGCTTGAACTCTTCAAATTAGCGTCAACAATGGAAAGTGAACAAATCTGTTCGTTAAAAATGCTGATGAACATAAGTAACGTCTGTAATCAGCAAAGTAGCAGAGAAACTGATAGCTTCATGCTGTACTGATTGGCTCAAGAAAAGTCACACTTTATCTGCTCGATAATATGGTTAAGGGCGAGATTGCTGAATTGGGACATCATGCCCAACCATTATACGTAAGTGAATGTTGGACAATGTCATCTTGCATGGAGAAAAGACTTGAAGCGGCTGTGATGTGGTTTTACAAAAGAATGTTGTAAATATCATGTAAATACCACAGAGCATGTGAGAAGTTCATAAGTCATTGAGGAAATTATGAACTGTATGGAGAATCTTACCAGAAAGAGCGAGGCAGTGTTTAGGACACATCATAGGAGAAGAAAAAATGGAGACCTTAACACTAACGGGGCGCATCGAAACAGAGGCAGCCAGCGGATAACCCAACAAGTGTGAGTAAATGGAGAGCAGAAAGAGTAACGGGAATCCATACTGAAGTAAAAAGTATGCGAATATGATTGAGAAAGTCTAAAGAAATAGTCTTGTGGAAAGCCATAACCGCCCACGCCATGAACAGTTACGGCTCGTGGGGAAATTTAAAGCAAACTGAAGACTCTATTAGAGGACAGGCAAACGCGCAGAAGTTCCAACCATGGGTATAGAAGGGTCTTTTGACAGCCTTGGGTGTCAATGCTTATTTACGAAACTGCATCCGAGTGGAGTGAATGGGCCGTCGGTACCTTCCCAAATAATCGGCATGAAGGTAAGAAACCCTCAGGGAAGCACAATGGGACCCATTGTGCTTCCCTGAGGGTTTCTTACCTCTCACCATTTTGTCCCTGAAACCTGAGCTTTTGCAGACGACAGCCCCTTGTCCATCGCCTATGGTCTCAAAATTCAGGATACGGCCATAGCAAACAAAACTACAATGTGGGGAATGAAATCGATGGTATATTTTATTCAAAAAACAAAACCACATGATAAATGTAACATAGAAATGCGGGGACTCCTCAAATCCCTGACGTACCTTGGTGAAGCAGGAAGCCATGAATCCAGAGGGTTGTCCAGACTGTAAGCTGGAATGCTGCCCTTTAGTATTGTTTTCGTGATTACATTTTGTGTGTGTTTAACACTTAATTACTCCCCATATGCAGTTTTCTGTTTATTCACAGTTCTAAGGTTTAATTTTTGCATTTATATAGAAATACTTAGATTGCGTCTTTTGAGCGCATTCAATATTTTACACGAAGGAATTTTTAAATAATTCTTTTCACTCGTTTTTTTTTACAAGTATTTGTTCCGTAGTTTATGTATTTTAGTAAGTGGATGTTTATTTCCTTTTTTTTAGTATGACATATATAACGTCACGATATGTTAATAATACTTTGTTCAGAGTATTTAAGTTCGCTATTTACCCACTTTTATTAATGGAAAAATGTTTTCAGTGTGTTCTGATTATAAATTGAATATGTGACCTGACGTCAAAAGAGGGTATATCAGTGCCCGCTAAACAATGAACAGAGTACCATCTGGACTTTAAGGGGCTTCTGCTCAGATGTTGAACAGAATTCCCTGCTTTGTTTTATATATTGCTTTTATCTTCATAAGTAGATCCCGTTTTCATTATTTTAGCAGTAGATTGAACCACAAAGTCTTCCAGATTGAAGTTATGCCCACTACTAGTTCTGTTGTACTCTCTGAGATTCGTGTACTCCGAATGAGTGAATGAGCCCATAAATTACAGTAATAGTGGGTAATATCCAAATAAGATAAAGGAAAGGAATAAATTTACAGAGCTGAATTCACAAAGAAGTCTTCTGACCAAATCTCCAAATACTGGATTATCCTCGACAGATTATTATTAAGGATATAACACCTCATCAACCAGCCTCGACACATCTGGGAGTGAGAGACGCAGCTGGATTAACAGCAGTCTATCCTATCTAGTGTTGAAACGTCCACCACCTGCAGCCATCGAGACATCCACGAGTGCAGGGTACGAGTGCTCGATGCCCTGGAAGATCCTCGACGATTTAAAGTTATAGAACAAGTTGATAACAAGTTTTATGTATGAAACAAATGTATAGTTAAGAATATATGATAAATGGTGAAAAATAGAGGAAAAGGAAGAGAAAAAGGAGGAAACATAAAGATAGAGGGACAAACCGACTGAGAGAGACACAGACAGACAGAAAGTCAGATAAATATTTGGAAAGACAGAAAAAGACAAAGACAGGTAGACAGACAGAGATGGGGTGAGAGACAGAGCAATTGAAATTAATTCAATCAAATTTCGAAATATTCCTTTCCGAGTACTCTGTGCTCTGTACTCTGTACATTCCTCTCTCTCTCTCTCTCTCTCTCTCTCTCTCTCTCTCTCTCTCTCTCTCTCTCTCTCTCTCTCTCTCTCTCTCTCTCTCTCTCTCTCTCTCTCCCTTCCCCTCCCTCCCTCCCTCCCTCCGTACCTCATCCCCCTCTTTCTTTCGTTCTCCCCCTCCCTCTCTCCTCCTCCCCCCCCCTCCCTCCCTCTCCCCCCCCTCCCTCCCTCCGTATCTCACCCCCTCTCTTTTTCCCTCCCTTCCACAAGTGCTGCCGCGGGTTTGGTGAAGCGGTACCTGAACGTGTAGTAATTACCCCCCCACACACCTGGCGAACCAGTTATCGGTGCAGTATTATGC
>NC_091552.1:28991303-28993803 GCF_042767895.1 Penaeus vannamei | reverse complement strand
CCCGCCACCCCCTTTTATATGTGGCAACGTCGGTGGGGGTGGCAGAGGTGGCATCCACCCGGAGCGACTGCCAGAGGCTGAACCTCAGGCGGGAAGTCAGGGTGGGGGCTTGGAACGTCCGTTCTTTGCGTCAGGATGATCGGTTGCCTCTACTGTCAAGGGAACTGGGGAGGCTGAGAGTTGAGGTGGCTGCTCTCTCGGAGGTGAGGAGGCCTGGCAGCGGCACGACCTGTGTAGGTGGCTACACCTATTACTGGTCGGGCCGCAGCGATGGCCACCATCTCCAGGGAGTAGCCATTGCCGTCTCCAGCAGACTCCAGCCCTCGGTAGTAGAGGTTACTCCTGTTGATGAGCGTATAATGGTATTGAGATTGAAGCTTTCTTTTGGCTTCGTGTCTCTTATTGCTGTGTACGCTCCTACCGATGTTTGTAAACTTGACGTGAAAGAGATGTTCTACGCCAAACTTACATCTGTGGCAGACAGATGTCCCCGACGAGATATTCGCATTGTTCTGGGCGACTTCAATGCGGTATCTGGCTGTGATCGAGCTGGCTATGAGATGTCGGTCGGTCCCCATGGTTCAGGAGCTGATGCCGGTAGCGAGAATAGCCTCCTTTTCCGGGACTTTGCTAGGTCCCAGAAATTGAGGATTTCTGGCTCCTGGTACCAGCGCCCAGACCCTCATCGCTGGACATGGTACAGTGATGCGGGTAACGCAGCCAAGGAGATCGACCACATACTTGTTAGCACTCGTTGGAGGATCCTTCAAAATTGCAGGGTGTACAGGAGTGCTGAGTTCTGTGGTACTGACCATAGATTGGTTGTGGCTACCCTCCGAGTCCACTTCAAAACCCCCCAGCGGTCAAATGATCACCCTAGGGTGTTTCATTTGGACAGGCTGAGGGAGGGGGAGTGTGCCCGCGGGTTTGCTGAGGCAATCTCTGATCGTTTCACAGTGCTTGGCAGTCTGACAGACCCTGTTCTTCTGTGGGATACCTTTAAGCGTGAAACGCTTGATGCAGCTCAAGATACGATTGGTGTACGCCTGAGAGCTGTACAGAATTCCATCTCGCGGGAGACACTGGAAGCCACAGATGCATGTCGTGCGGCTCGTCTGACAGGGGATCGGGAATTGCACCGTTCTCATGTGCGCAGAACTCGGTCCCTGTTAAGAAGGGACAAGGAACAGTTTATTAGGAGTCTTGCAGAGGAGGTAGAAGGCCATTTCTTAGTAAATGACCTTCGTCCTGCATACCAAGCCCTCTTCACAGGTGACAGCAGTTCGCTCAGTAAGTGGTCAGATCGTTTCAGATCCTGTTGCGGTGCGGGGACGTTGGGCTGAGTATTTTGAGCAGCTGTACCAGGTTGACCCACCAACAGTTAACTTGGATGCGGGTAGTGTCGAGATCCCGCTGCCAGATCCACCTATCAGTGAGGACCCTCCCTCCCTAACTGAAGTTAGGGGGGCGATTTCCAAGCTGAAGAGTGGTAAAGCAGCTGGTATCTGCGGCATACCAGCTGAACTGTTAAAGGCTGGTGGTGAGCCTATGGCACGGGGGTTACATGCTGTCCTGGCTGCCATCTGGCAGTCCGGTTCCGTTCCTCCTGACCTGTTGAGGGGTGTGGTCATCCCTCTCTGGAAGGGGAAGGGGGACCGTTGGGACTGCAGCAATCACCGAGGCATCACACTGCTCAGTGTACCAGGCAAGGTTCTCGCCCACATCCTTCTGAGACGTATCAGAGACCATCTACTGAGGCACCAGAGACTGGAGCAATCCGGATTCACTCCTGGTAAGTCCACAATAGACCGTATCCTCGCGCTTCGAGTCATTGTAGAGCGCCGCCGTGAGTTTGGGCGTGGGCTGCTTGCAGCCTACATCGACCTCAAGAAGGCGTTCGATACGGTGCATCGGGAGTCACTTTGGGAGATCCTGAGGCTGAGAGGAATACCAACAAGGATTATTGGACTAATAGCAAGCCTGTATACTGGTACTGAAAGTGCTGTAAAGTGTGGTGGGGGCCTGTCGAGCTTCTTTCCTGTTAGTTCAGGAGTGAGGCAAGGCTGTGTCCTTGCACCAACTCTTTTCAACACTTGCATGGACTGGATACTGGGCAGAGCTACTGTTCAAAGTCATTGTGGGGCAACGCTGGGCAATATCAAGGTTACAGACCTTGACTTTGCTGATGACGTTGCCATTCTATCTGAGTCTTTGGAAACCCTAGTGGCGGCTCTCGATGCATTTAGCAATGAAGCAAAGCCCCTGGGTCTAGAGGTCTCCTGGACCAAGACCAAGGTCCAGGAATTTGGGGACTTGATAGGAGAACCTGTTCAGTCGGTACGTGCTTGCGGCGAGGACATTGAAGTCACAGAGAGCTTTACATACCTTGGTAGTGTAGTTCATAACTCTGGGCTGTCAGACCATGAAGTCAGCAGACGGATTGGCCTGGCAGCAGGGGTCATGAACTCTCTCAACAAGAGTATTTGGAGATGTCGGTACC
>NC_091552.1:28978803-28983803 GCF_042767895.1 Penaeus vannamei | reverse complement strand
TAATCATAAATAATGAGAAGTGACGCCGAGTGTGTGTAGTGGCGACAGGCGAGCGACACGGCCCTTTCAACACGGGACATCGACAGGGGTTTATCTCATGACAACCTCCTCCCCGCTGTCATAAATTCTTCCCTTTGGTGGCGCTTGACACACGTGACAAATCGGCGGTGACGGGTCGCGGTAAATAATTCGGACATTTGTTTTGCATTGGCGTCCAGGTGGAATCTTGAGGTGAGAGAGAGATAAACAGATTTCTGATTGATGATTTATGATTAGGATCGTTCGGGGAGAAGGGTTGTTATGTCTTGTTATCGTTGTTGTGATTGTTATTAGTGTTTTTGTTGTTATCATTGTCTTCCTTATCATTATCATTATCATTACTAAATCTATGGTAGAAATAAGAAGGATTGATGATGATGATGCGATGGTGATGATGATGGCACGGTAATAGTGATGATATTGGTGAGGTCAGTCGTGTTGGTGGTAGTAAAGGTGATGATAATGATGATAACAGTATTATGTTAACAGAATAAAATAATGTTAACGTTAGTATAGATGAAGGTAACCTTGACGAAGTAATTGAAGAAAATAGTAGATTAATATCAGTGAAAAATATAAGAGTTATAACAATAATGATAATAATGAGGGTAATCATTTCGATAATGATACTGAGCGTCATTAATAAATGGACACAATGGTATTGTTACTATCACTGGGATGGATATGATATTCATTATCATCATTGCTGTTAATATCATAAATGATTACGACAGTTGTTCATAATGTTTCTGTTTGATGCTGATAATGATAAAACAAAGAGCATGAACAATTAATTGACCATTAACAGTACTTGTAGTAGTATCAATAATATCAGCGGCATTAGTTATAAAATTGCAATAATGATAATGATAAAACAATAAGAGCAATAGTACTAATTATGATAATGATATGAATCATGATGATAATAATGATGATAATATGTAACAATAATTATATGATAATATATAACAATAATTATATGATAATAATAACAACAATGATAAAGATGACGATGATGATATACTAGTAGTGCTAGTAATAATAAAGGTAATGATAATGACAACAATGATAATAATAGTGATGAATATGACAATGACCATAATAATGATAATATTAATGATAACAACAACAACAATGATAATGATGGCAATATTGATAATAGTAGCAATAATGATAATAGTAATTATAATAATAATGAATGATGATTGAACAAATAATGATAATGATATCAGCAATATTAATAGTAGCAGTGATAATGATGACAAAAATAAAAGTAATGATAATGTTAACAATGGTAAGGATGATAATAATATTCGTTACAATAATAATGATGGTAAAAAATAATAGTAATAATCGTAATAACAACTGCAATAATAAGGATAAGGATAAAAAATAATAATGATAACAATAATAATAATAATAATAAAGTTGATACTGAGTATGATAATAACAATAATAATAATAATAATAATAATAATAATAATAATAATAATAATAATAATAATAATAATAATAATAATAATAACAATAAAAGTAATGATCATCATTATAGTGATAATAACAATGATAAAAATAATGATGATGCTAATAATAATGATAATTATATAAATGGTAATGATAACAATAATGATAATAATGACAATGATAATAATAATGAAATAACAGCAATAATGATAATAATAATAATGATAATCGTAGTAGTAGAAGTAATAACTATAGTAAAGATATTCATAATGATAAAGAAAAAAATGACAGTAGTCATCATTATTAGGATCCAGATCCTGATCCTGATCACCACCAAATTTTTAATGGCATCTAAGTTAGGCTAAGACACACCTCTAGTAAAAAATCAGTTAATAACTTTTTGAGTTATCCTGGTAACGAACAAATAACTAATCAACGCTCCCAAAAACATTACCTCCTTGGCGGAAGTAATAAGGATTACGATGATAAAAGTTATAATTTGTATCAGTTATACTATTGATAATCATTAAAATAGATGGTAGTAATATCACAGCAATGATGGTAATAAAAACTGATAATAGCAATGATATAAATCATGATAATAAAGATAATGATAATAATGACGACAAAAGGAAAAATTGTTGTAATGATGATGGTAATAACTACAACGATAATTGTAGTAATAACAACGATGGTAATGGTTATATCATTAACATTAACAATGATGATAATGAAGATGTTTATAATAATGGTGATGATGATAATCATAATGATGTTGATAATGATGATAATGAAAATAATAATAAAGTAAAAAATAATAATAATAATAGCAGTGATAATAATGATAATAATAACAATGATAATAAAAATATTGATAACAATAATAATAATATTGATAACTCGCAATAATGATAAACATAATAATGATGATAATGAAAGTAATAATAGCAGTGATAATGATGATGATAAAAGTAATAAGAGCAATAATAATAACAATAATGATAGCAATAATAATGATAATAATAATGGTAATATTGATAATGATAATAACAACAATAATGATAATGACAATGAAAAATTAATAATGATAATAGCAATGATAATAATATCAATTATATTAATAGTTACAATAATGATAATAATAATAACAATCATCACCATCATCATACTACTACTAATAATAATTAAAATACTGACATAATGATGATGAAAATGGTCATGAGGATAACAATGATAACAATAGCAATAACAATAGTAATAAAAATAAGAAAATAATTACATAATTACAATAACAAGGTTGATAGTAATGATAACAACAATAACAATAAAAATAATGATAATAATGATAATGATGATGATGATGATGATTATTATCATGATAATGATAATAATAATAATAATAATAATAATAATAATAATAATAATAATAATAATAATGAGGATGATAATGATAATAACAATGACAATGATACTAATAACAATAATGATAATGATAATAATGATGATAATAATAAAAATAATAATACTAATGATAATAATAGTAATGATACTCAAGATAATAGTAATAATATGTTATTACTATTATCATTACTATCACTATCATTACTACAATAATAATAATGATGATAATGATGATAATGAGGACAATAATAATTATAATGATAATAATAATAATAATGATTATAATAATGATAATAATAATAATAATGATTATAATAATGATAATAATAACAATGATGAAGAGGATAAGAATAAATGATAATGATAATAATTGTGTTGAGAATAATGGCAAAAAATGACAATGATGACAATAATAATAATGAAAATGCTGATGGTAATGTTAATAACAATGATAATGATAGTGATAACAATACTGATGATAAGTGTAAAAATGATAAGAATGATACTGACAATAGTAATGATGAAAAAGATCCAAAAATGAACAAATAATACCACCAAATTTATCTGAGTGACATGAAAAATACAGTAGTCACATTGATATACAATTCACTGCCGACCTCGCTCTCCTCACTCGTAAATTATGTTTCTCTGTATTTATCAGGATTTTCCTTATCGTTTGTGGTTCGTTATGTACAACAGACTGCGTAACACATATAATTTGCAGCTTCTCTCTCCACTAAGGTATTGGGGAGAGCGGATGTCGAAATGCTCTCTGATAAAGGGGAATCGTTCGTGTCATTCAGGAGATAGAGATCAGGAGATAATGTTAATCTTGCCAAACGAGAAGTGTGGCTAATAAAACACGGCTAGACATATCAAAACACAGATATACGTACTCAGACATATATACACATGGGCACACATACATATACAAAACACAAACACACATACACGCGTGTATTTGTGTGAGTATATATATATATATATATATATATATATATATATATATATATATATATGTGTGTGTGTGTGTGTGTGTGTGTGTGTGTGTGTGTGTGTGTGTGTGTGTGTGTGTGTGTGTGTGTATGTATTTCTGACGAAAATATCTTCGAAACCGGTTAAATAATCTCTTGTAAGATATTTATTTTCATAGTTACCTGCTGATCGCATGGAAAATGTTACCTGACGGCAATATGAGAAACAGAAAAGGGTGCAGGTCTGTTCTTGTATGTTCTCTGCCTTCCTTTTGAGGTTCGGCAGGAAGTCTCTGGGATATCTATGTTTCGTGAAGGAATGAATTACATAGGCAACCTCTACCTCAAGAAATTGAGGGCTGCACATTCTCGGTGCTCCGAGGAAGAATCTAATTACAATCCCAGATATTTTTAGTATTGTAGGTGAAGTATCAGGGGAGATAATCGTCTTTATTAGTATACTTTCTGTCACCTTGATGGATCAATGTCCAGGAAAGATGACACCATCTACGTAACGCAGGCAAGTAGAATGTCTTTCCTTGACTGTCTCTGATGCAACTTCCTGTGGCAGTGCTTCCAAAGAATTGGAAAGAGTTGACTTCCTTCAAGATACTCCCCCTCATATTGTATATCCTCTTGGTCTTTGTTAGTGTGTTTCCTCGATATAACCATAACTGCTTTTCTCTCCTCTGATCTCCATCCCTTATTTCCTAGCTGTTGAGTTTAGCCTTCTAGTCAAGTCTGCTAATTCTCTTCAGGATCCCGCCAGCAGGTCGATGTCATCAGCAAAGCTCAAGTTTGAAATTATTCTTCTGCCTACTTTGATGACACCGTCAAAACGTTCCATATACGAGGGGTGCTTGTTTTAAAGATTCCCCCAGATCTACTTCCGCTTATCCTCTGTCATATGTTGATTTCCAGTCATTAACTAATGATATACATTCTGTTAGAATGGTGAGGGTGTGAAAATTGAATCGGTGGAATATCGAACAGTGGTCAGGTTTTTAAACTTGAATGGCCGCACACAACGATACCTTAGAAATGGAAACAACTTATGGGGGAGATGCCCATCATATGACGTTGTTAAACATTGGCATCGCCAGTTCCTGTTCCAGGGCGACC
>NC_091552.1:28950193-28952693 GCF_042767895.1 Penaeus vannamei | reverse complement strand
CGTGGCATGTGCAGTGTTTGGCAGCCAGTGGTCGTCTCTGTGAATCTTAGCTAGTCGATCGTATGTCCTGTGTGTCGGGCATTATTGTTATTATCATTATTAATACGTGTTGGTGTGGGCCTTTGTGGAAGGGGTAGTGTGAAGTGTTTGGGCGGTGTGACACTCAACAGTGCCAAGTGTCGCCGCGCCCTGCCTTGCCCTCTCACTCAACCCAGGATGCTGCTTGAGCCATTATGCTGAGTCAACAAAGCACACCAACCGCCAACATGAACGCCCTGGGGACTGTGTACGCGACCAAACGCCGCCGACGCAACGGGAAAAGGTAAATACACTTCAGACCCTTTGGACATGCCCGCCCTGGGTCCTTCTGCAGTGACCTGTGTGGCTGCGAGGCCGAGGGCGACCTGGGCCTTCGGGAAGGGACAGAGGGAGTGAGGGCGCTGCGGCGACGCCGAATAGCGAGAGGTGTTGAAAAGGCGAGGGAGTTCCGTGCACGGAGACTCCAGCGGCAGTGTCACTGGGCGTCGTCACTGCAGCGGGAAGCGAGAGGAGTTTTGCAGGTGTTGACGAGTCGCCGCTCTGCAGCTGCACTGTCGGATGCGATTCGCGATGCGCGGGTGACCGTTCCCTGGTTTCTCTCTTGCCTTTTCGTCGTTGCTTTCCTGTGGAAACGTATTCCGAGCGGAGGGAACGGCCGATCCAGCACCGCCTATTTCCGCGGCGTCGGGATCGCGAGGGCGCGCGAGAGCGACCAGGCAGTCCAGCGAAAACATCGCATGCAAATCCGCCATAAATTTGCATCTTGTCCCTTTCATTACGAATCATAAAATTTTACATTCGGGCCGTGATTTACGCGCGCAGGGGAGTTGGCGCTTCCATTTAACAGCGACGGAGTGTCCTGCTAATTAGCTGCGGCGAGAGGACCTTCGGCAGCGGGAGGCCGACGGCGGCCGACGGAGCCGAACGGCGCCGGTGCCACCTGCTCCTCGCGGGCCGTGGCACCCGACCCGTTCGGCGCCGCGTGCAAGCAGGCCTGTCGGGCGCCGAGCGGGGAATGGGCGGGTCTGAGGCTGTGCCAAGTGAGGATGCTAAGGCCGTGAGATAACCTCCGGATAGCGTGACGATAGAGTTAGCTGGGGTCATTCGTGTTCGCATGCGGGGCGCCGCGCACGCACAATACCCCCCCGCTGCACGCACATGGCGCCCATGAGCAACGCATGGCGAAGGAAGGAGGAGAGAGGGGGGAGGGGCGGCGACGGTGGCATCGGGTACTCATGCCATGGTATATTTCCCCCCCATTCAGTTGCAGCGGCCAGCCCGACCGCGGCCAACAGCAGTGATTAGGCTTCGGTGTAAATAACTCGCAGTGCCTTCGGAGCAGCGATGTTGTCACTTTCCCGAGATTAGAGAACGATAAAGATTATTATCATTTTGCGAATGAGTGGAATCTCCAGTCAACTTTGGGTCGCGTGCTGGTCACTCGTTCCGCGAGGCTTCGGGATGAACTTGGCGATTCTTCATTTGATGTTTTTCCTGCCTCGCAATGCCCTTTAAAGGACTGCCCACGAGGGGAAAACGGCGGAAACAGAATTCATCTGACTGAATTAACTTACTGAATGAAAGGTCAGGTTGACCATCGTGATAAGAGGGATTCTGCTTATCAAGTCAACAGATCTTGTGTTTGCTTTTGTTCTTTTCATTTTTCGATTCTGTGTCATTATTACTATCATCAACAGCACAAAGAAACGGCAAAGGTGATTAATTCTCCGATGCAGACTCCTTCAACTTTCAACACTGACTTTAAAGTAACGATAAAACGCGAAACTGAACTGACCTAGACTCTGCATTAGCCAGAGAAAAAAGTGTTCTTGATTGGAGAGTTATTACGTAAATAAAGATTATTATGCGGCGCAGCGTGGAATGAGAACACAAAACATCGCGCATTCCTCATGACAAAAAACACCAAACACTTTGATTAAGGTTTTCCACGTTTCTTACATGACATTTAAGTGTAATTCCCTCTTTGGACAACAATAACTGATCCGTGAATTGCTTTGGAACAATAGTTAATGCCATGATATGTATCACAGAAGTATAATTACTAATGACCGTACCAATCCTCTTAGTGTTACAGCGTCGCATCTTCCCTTGAGGTCTTCCATTTCCAGAAATGAAAGCGGATGATTTTAAGAAACAACGAATGAAAAAAAGTGATTGTAACTGAATTCAATACATTTTGGTGTTGTTTCGATTTTTCTTATTTGTTGAAATGTTTCACTGCCGCTATTATTTCCCATATCAGTGGCACGTGATGTGTGATAAGAAAATACAAGCTTACTGCTACTTTTTTTTCCTTTTTCCCATACATGGATCTCCTCATTTCAGAGTTACAAAATTTATCGAGCGTTTTATACAGAAATGTATTTTTTTCATTATCCTTATGATAATGAAAAAACTCTTTCGTCATTAGAGTGATAGTGAATAATAAAATTTAGTGACA
>NC_091552.1:28902693-28905193 GCF_042767895.1 Penaeus vannamei | reverse complement strand
TGTATATATCTACAGATATATGTATATATACATACATACACACTCACACACACACACACACACACACACACACACACACACACACATATATATATATATATATATATATATATATGTGTGTGTGTGTGTGTGTGTGTGTGTGTGTGTGTGTGTGTGTGTGTGTGTGTGTGTGTGTGTATACATATATATATATATATATATATATATATATATATATATATATATATATGCATGTATACATATACATGTATATATACATATGTATATATACATAAATATATGTATGTATACATATATATGTATATATACATATATATATATACTTATATACATATATGTAAATATATATATGCATATATATGTAATATATATACATATATATATATGTATATATATATATGTATATATATATATATATATATATATATATACCTATATGCAATATATATGTATATATACATATACATATATATATATATATATATATATATATATATATATATATATATATGTATGTATGTATGTATATATATATGTATGTATGTATGTATGCACACATGCGTGTGTATGTGTATGCATATATCAATATATTTATGTATACTCACACATGCTCGCATGTCCCTGCTCTTCCTTTCATATAACCGCACACAGGCGACAAAGGAACGCCAATTACGCCCTCACCGTGTGTTCATCTGTTCCATAACGTTCAGCATTCACAAAACATCTGTCATGGATCCCTTGTATTCTAGGAATTACTGTACACTTTGGGTAAAGAATTTCCAACAGACTAACGAACGAAATAACTTTTTTATGTCTATTTGAATATCCTTTTTCTTTTCTTTGTGTGTGTGTATTTACCCACCAAAGTACACTATAACATATTCCGTAAATTCATTAGATTTACGAGATGGAAAAGTTAACACCCGCTTATTCATTTGATAATGAATAATAGATTGGTGATTTAATACGTAAAAAAGAAGAGAAAAAAAACATTTTAGTAACAGTATTTGACTTTACACCTGACATAAACAAGCGTGGCTGAATATCCGACAGAAATATTAAGTAAAACAATGCTTATAAAACTTCGTACAAACGACAAAGGCACTAAAGCCGGCCACTAAAACTAATGTGCGTGAACTGCTAAGCAATAAATAACCAATCGCTGCGATATTTCTCAGTCACATTATATTTATGCAAACATCGGTAACGCTACTACAATACAGGGACATATTTAAACACTGAAGACACGGTGAAAATACCTGGCCTTCCACGGACCGAGATGTAAACAAAGCCTTAGTTAATAAGACCATAAAGTTATTGCATCAAATTGCTAGCAACGTTGCACGAAGGCGCACCAAAAGCTCCCCCCCCCTCCCCCCCTCCAAAGGGAACGCCCCTCCCCATCCCCCTCCTCCCGCTCCACGCCCCCCTCGTACGTGTCATACCGTGATTCGGAGCATTTAAAACGGAGGGTGATAGTTCCGCACTCTTTGCCCCGAGCCCCAGCGAAGCGTCGTCGGGGAAGGATAAAAATAAAACAAAATAATACAACTAACAGCACAATTACGGAATCTCTCTCTCTCTCTCTCTCTCTCTCTATCTATCTATCTATCTATCTATCTATCTATCTCTATCTTTATCTCTTACTCTCTCTCTCACTCTCTCTTTCTAGTTTGGTCTTCCTCTCTCTCATTCGCGCTCGCTCGATAAACATTGCGTGCTGATAATGTGTAGCTCTAACAGAATATGTAGCAGAGTTAAAAAAAAGAAACGAAAAAAATATAGAGAGAAAAAACAGCGAGATCTGGCAACACTAAACAAACACGACGGGGTCAGTTGGCAACGTAATATATTGGAGACAAACACGAGGTCAAACACCAAGTCTTATGCAAATCTGTCAACGAGACGCAACGAAATCGGGAATGTCTCAGCGGAGTTGCACAGATTCCATCAGCATTTCCCTCTCCTTTTCATCCTCTTGTGTCGCAACGGAGGAGGATTTTGCAAGCTTATATTTATTCTTCTTTGTTGATTTACGGCGCAGCATATCTTGTTGACCTGCGCGGAAGATTCATTCCCATCGATATGTGTCGGAGGTATGATGAAATATGAAAGATTTTATTATTAGTAAGGATTACACCAACAATATGCGTGTGATTTACGGATGTTTAGGTAAATAAAGAAGCAATTTCACCGTGGAAAGGGATGCCCCGAGAGTGGGCTGTAATGTATTTACTCTACAAGTAAACATGCTCGCGTAAACACACAAACAGACGTCATGCCTTCGCACTGACATCAACGCAGGGCGAGCACCATAACCCATGCAGGCTTGAAGAATCGATATCGAAACAGAAAAACAAAAGATGTCAGGAATTCTAAATCTCAACTATAAAAAAAGAAGAGAAAACAGGGAAAAAAGGCTGAAAGTAAGAAGAGGAATGTGCATCCTCACCAAAGAAGATGTTGATACATACTCAAAAAAGAAAAGAAAAAAATCCCG
>NC_091552.1:28882693-28897693 GCF_042767895.1 Penaeus vannamei | reverse complement strand
ATCGTATTGTTGTTATTACTATTGTTATCATTATCCTTATTTCCTTATTGTTATCATTATCATTACTGTTACCATCACTGCTGTTGTTGTTTAGTAATTCATCAGTTTATTTAGTTTGTAATTAGTGTATCTAAATGTTTATATTTTTTTATAGAGAGGGAATGCTTAGGCTTAACTTTTTGTTTAGGCCTTCTTATTGCTGTGGTGTTGAATTCTATTGTTTTATTTTCTTTTTTCAGTTTCTGTAAATTGGATTGAGTTTATTGATGAATCTTTTTTTAACTGCCTCTCTCTCTCTCTCTCTCTCTCTCTCTCTCTCTCTCTCTCTCTCTCTCTCTCTCTCTCTCTCTCTCTCTCTCTCTCTCTCTCTCTCTCTCTCTCTCTCTCTCTCTCTCTCTCTCTCTCTCTCTCTCTCTCTACCCCTCTCTCTCTCCTTTTCAATGAATCAGTCCATTTATCGATCTGCTTATCTACCAAGTACATGAGCTTACAATCTATTTACCTCCTGAAACTTTTTGTCTGTGAGTCTATCATCAAAGAAATTAGGTTTCGTTGCATAAATGCCAGTTTAATACTAACCACTTCAGTCTATTTAAAATTAAACTGAACTGACGATAAAGGGACAAGGTTCTCGTTTTTCAGCATGACACTTTTACGATCATACTGAAAAACAACATATCATCCCCAATATAAAACTATTACAAGCTCTCTCTCTCTCTCTCTCTCTCTCTCTCTCTCTCTCTCTCTCTCTCTCTCTCTCTCTTTATATATATATATATATATATATATATATATATATATATATATATATATATATATATATATATATATATATGTGTGTGTGTGTGTGTGTGTGTGTGTGTGTGTGTGTGTGTGTATATATATATATATATATATATATATATATATATATATATATATATATATATATATATATATATATATATATATATATAATTTTTTTCTCTTTACTTTCCCCCTCTCCCACTCTCCCTCCATCTCCCTTTCCTTCTCCCTATTACTTTCATCCCCTACCTTTGCCTCTCCTTCTCTCTCTCCCTTTACCTCTCCTTTCCCTCCTTCTCCATTACCCTCCCTCTCTCTCTCCATCCCCCTTCTCTCCCCTCCCTCTCTTTCTCTCCTCCCTCCTCTTTTCTCTTCCTCTCCCATTCCCTCCCCTCCCCCTCTTCTACCTCTCCCTTTTCCTCCCCCTTCCCTTTTCTCTCCCCCACCCTTTCTCTCCTCCCTTTTCTCTCTCTCCACTCTCTCCCTCTCCCTCTCTGCCCTCCCCCCGCCCTCCGCCCGGCGCAACTCACTTGTTCGCTGCATCCGGGACCTTTATCCATCATCGGCAGACTGAACATTATTCGAATTGTAATGAGAGGCCTCCGGATCTGCCCTCCGTCATCCGCGCAAGATATGACATCTCTGATCCCTCGCCGTGTTCGCCGGGCCCCGTGTGCTGCCGCTGCTCTCCCGGCGCGGGTCCGGGGCCTCGGCGCTGCTGCGGCGGTGAAGGCGGCGCGGGTCGTGCTCTGCGGCTGCCTCTTCTGCTGTGTCTCCTCCTTTTTTCTCCCCTTCTTTCTTTTCGATATTCTGGTCCAACTACGGTTTCTTTATTCCTTCGTCTGTTCTTCCTTTTCCTCCTTCAATAACTCATGTGCCTCCTTGTACTCTTTCTTCTTTTCCAATACCTCCTCTTCTTCATCATCCATTACCTTCTCCTCCTCTTCCTTCTACTCCACCTTCTACTCCTCCACCTCCTCTGCCTCCACACTCTTCTCCTCCATCTCCTTCTTTACTACCCCCCCCCCCACCTTCTCCTCCATCATCTCCATTTCCACGTCCCTCTTCTCTTACTCCACCTCCACCTCCTGCTCCACCCCACCACCTCCTCGTCCACCTGCACCTCCACCTCCTCCTCGTCCGGCTCGGCCCCTCGCTCTCGGCTATCCCGGTCCGTGTCGGTCCCAGCCACTGTAATTTCGAAGGTCTCGGTCCATTATAGTGCTGTGAGCTTACCCGTAAAAAAAGAGAAAAAAAGAAAAGAAAAAACAGACCACTTCAGCATCCATGTGTTAGGATGATGTGTATGTCGGGAAACGTTATTCCATTCGATCTGTTTGGCTAATTCTTGAGCAATGGAAGTTTTTGTTTGCGTGCTATATTACTGTGACAAGTTTAGGCTTCAATTGCAGACTTGTGGTATACAAGACAACCATAACGGATAATAAAAAAAAAAAAAAAAAAAAACGCGGATAATATACTTAAAATTAACGAATTTGCAAAAACTGAATCTTCATTAGAACAATCGTAGGGGGAGGGGGAGGGGAAGGGAGAGGGGGTTAGGAACTAAGACTCCAGTTCGAAACTAATTGGCCAGAACTTATAATTTCAAATGTAGGCATTTGTATGCATTTTTGGCCCATCCTCCTGTGTTTTTAGTGTTGCTATGAATCATAGTTTATTTGCTGACACTGCTAGATAGACAGCTTATATCCTCGAGTTTTAACAAGTCTTTAATGAACATGTGACGTTTGGCAGAATTACCTCCTAAGATTTAAAAAAAAAAAAAAAAAAAAAAAAAAACTTAAAACCTCAAATCTTTTAACTCGCTACGATTTCCTCCCAGATCCAACCTCTTCTCCTCTCTCCAATAAGAAAGAGAAGAAAGAGAAAGGGGGAAAAAATCAAACACCTCCCCTCCCCCCCTTCAAAAAAAGAAGAAGAAAAAAAAAAGAAAACCGAGTCAACACAGCCGACATCAAGAGCCATTGTTACCGCATCGTAAAAGTCTTTGCTGCATATAAAGCTAATTTTTAGAGACCAGCAGCTCGCTTATTAGCCCCACACAAGCGTTAGGCTGCGGCGGAGGGACGGACCGTGGTGAATGCCGGCGTAAATAATATGGCGGGGGGAACGGGGGAACCGGGGGGGGGGGTGGGAACGGGGGAACATCGGAAACGGAACGGGGGAAGAAAGGGGGCGGGGAACTGAATACAGGGGGATTGAGCAACGGCGAACGAGGCAACGGAACGCAGGAACTCAAGAACAGAATAAAGGAATGAAGGAATGGAGAAACTAAATAAAGGATAACAGGACAACGGAACGGCGGGACTGGGAACGCGGGAACGGGGCGATGAAACTCGGTAGCGGAACAGGGGAACCAGGGATTTAGAAAATGGAAAGGGTGAACGGAGGAACGGAACATGAGAATAGTGGAAGGGAACGGGGAACGAGAGATCGGAACGGGGAACGAGAGAACGGAACCGGGAACGAGAGAACGGAACGGGGAACGAGAGAACGGAACGGGGGAACGGGTGAGACGGAACGAGCTTCGACGACCAGACAAGCGAGCTACCGGAGAACACACAGCGTTTTCGGTATCATTAAAGTCATAGTTATTATTGATGTCATTTTTTGTTGTTAAAATGTTTAGTTACAATACTAATTAATAATTTTATCTCTTTTATTATCAGTAGTAATAGTACTAGTAGTAGCATTAGTAATGTATTAGTTTTTATTTTCGTTATTAATATCACTATTGCTATTATTGTAACTACCACTATTATTATCATTATAATCATCATCATTGTTATTATTATTGTTGTTATAAAATAAGAAGTGAAAAAAGAAAAGGAGAAAAAAATAGCAAACAAAAAAAGGAGAAATGAAAGGCAGAAAATAATAATCAAAGAATGAAATTGCGAAGAAAGAAAAGACAGAAAAGAAGAAGAAAAAAAACATATATGAATGATATAGCAAAGAAAGAGAATAAAGAGAAAAAGAATAAAGAAATGAAGGAAATAAGTAAGAAGAAGATAGCCATGAAAGAAAATAACGAGAAAGGGGACTGAAATTAAAGAAAAGGAATAAGAATAAGACGGGGAATGAGAACGAGAAGAATAAGGAGAAGGGTCGGTGGTCACTTGGCTCTGAGAATGATCCATGGCCGCGCCCGCAGGCGGTTCCCGGCGCGCGGTGACTCGGTCCCTTCGGCGGCGGCGGCGGCGGCGGCGGCAAGGGTCGGGCCGAAGGGAAGAACAAGGATGCACACACGGACGGGAGATTTGCATACGGATTCGTACGCGCGAATCAGGGCGAGGGCATGTCCGCAGAGAGACGTACACGTAGATATAAAACGTACGGGCTGTATAAAAAGAAAGAAAGAAAGAAAAAAATGATTATGAATAGATAAAAAAATACTCGTTTACATATGCACAGATTTATAGGCACAAATACATACGCTTCTTTCCGTCTTCTCTATCTCTCTCTCTTCCATGTTTCCTTCTCTTTCTCCTTCCTATTATTCATACTTCTTCTCCTTCTTCATTCCCCTACCTCTTCTTTCTCCTCCGTTCCTCCTGCTATTCTTTCTTCTCGTTCCTCCTTCCATCTTTTCCGCTTCCTCCTCTCCTTTTCCTCCTTCTGTTCTACCTCCCCACTCCTTTCTCCCCTTCCTCCTCCGCCATTCCTCTTTCTCTTGCACTCACTTCTCTCCTCTTCTTTTTCCTCTCTCTTCCACTTCCACCCTCATTCTCTTTCTCCTCCTCCTCTTTCTCCCCTCCTCTTCCACCTCCATCCCTCTTTCTTTCTCTCCTCCTCTTCCACCTCCATCCCTCTTTCTTTCTCTCCTCCTCTTCCACCTCCATCCCTCTTTCTTTCTCTCCTCCTCTTCCACCTCCCTCCCTCTTTCTTTCTCTCCTCCTCTTCCACCTCCATCCCTCCTCCTCTTTCTCCTCCTCCTCCCTCTTTTCTTCCTCCACACCTTTCGTGCACAGGACAAACACGTCCATCTACCGTGAGGTTTCCCTCTCTCCGGCGTGATATCGAATTCATGAACTCTTAAAAGCCAAATACAATAAACCCTTTCGCTCGCAGCCTTTGCATTCATGGTCAGCTGTGTTAAAAGCCGTGAGTGTTCGTGCTCAGTAACGCCAGCCCCTTCAAGTCTCGTTGCTCTGTTATTTCCCGACTGATAGTTTGATACAAATGGTACTTATGTTTCATTTATGATGATGATGATGATGATGATGATGATGATGATGATGATTTATTATTGTTATTATTATTATTATCATTATTATTACTATTATTATTATCACTATTATTATTATTATTACTATTAATATTATTGTCATCATTATCATGATCATGATTGTTATAATTACTATTATCATCATTATTGTTATTATTTTCACTATTATTATCATCATTATTATTGTTATTATTACCACTTTTATAAACATTAGTGTTATAAACATTATCAATATCACCACTACCATTGGTATTGTTATCGTTATTATCATTATCATTATTACTATTATTATTATTATCATTATGGTAATTAATATCAATATCATCATCATTATCATTATCATTGTTACAGTTACCATTATCATTATCATTACTATTATCTTTAATAGCAGTAGTTTTAGTGCTTTTGCTATTGTTACTTTTGTCATTATTATCATCATTTCAGTTGCTTTACTATCATTACTATTATCATTATTATTACCATCATCACTTGGGCTAAATGATCCTTCATAGGGGGAAAAATGAAAAATAAATGCAGTTTGGTTAAGATAATATATATATATATATATATATATATATATATATATATATATATATATATATATATATATATATATATATATATATATATATATATATATATATATATATATATATATATATATATATATATATATGTGTGTGTGTGTGTGTGTGTGTGTGTGTGTGTGTGTGTGTGTGTGTGTGTGTGTGTGTGTGTGTGTGTGTGTGTGTGTGTGTGTTTGTTGGTACATCAGCAAATAGGCAGGAGCATACATACTTAGCTTGCATAGATACATACTGCATACATCAATCCCTGAATACATCAGGTATTTGCAATAATGCACAAACGCACTACAATTGTTCTGAAACGTAACAATTCGCCTTTATCAGGGCTGTTGATTACAGGTCGTACAGATAATAACCATCTTAAACACTCAGAGGTTAAGATGCAATTTCCTTCCCTTTTATCAAACCCTGCACTCCGATAACAAAAAAGAGAGAGAAAAAATCAAAACGTGAAAAATTTCCAAATCCAAAACTCGAAAAGGAAATCACCTTTTGTCTTTTCTTCCCCCTTTTTTTTATCTAATCGTTTCCTCTCGGAGTTCTTTTTTGTGCAAGATTGAATTAGCAATTGCTGATAACCATCGGCCGTGCAGGACTCGACCCGCACTGCAAATCCGCGCCGCATCCCTGTAGAGAAGGCCCTTCGCGATCGCCGAATGAGAATGCTCTCCTCGGCGATAACCGTGAAAGTATGATTTTAATTGGTCCTAATATCAGAGTCGATTCTCTACAACAAAATTCTCCCCGGCTGTTCCTTTCCCCGTGTGAGATGTTCTATGTTTTAATTATATTGGAATGTCGGCCATAAATAACAATTAATCTGTGTTCAACCTGTGACTTAGGGCCTGCAATAGCGAGTCGATGCTGAAGACATTAAACACGACCAGAGTTCTGTTGCAAGATCGATGATATGTAAGTGATAGTCCGTCGCAATTAGCCTCGGTGTTTGGAGATGTTTAGTTTGATTTAAGTGGACATTCTTGACCTTGGTCGATTTGGAAGATGATGGGGGGGGGGGGCTCTGCCCACTCCTCTCCCTCCTCTCTCTAAGTGGGGGTCTCGCATCTCCTCCCTGCCTGCTCCTTCACTCTTCTGCCTCTCCCCTCTCCTCCCCCTGTTCCTTCTTCCTCTCTTCGGGAAATGTTCTCTCTTTTCCCCTCTGCCCCAGGTGGGCGGCTCTGCCCTCCCCACCTCCAATGTCTCTCCCCATGGGGAGGGAGGGCTCTCTTCCTTTCTTCTCTCTTCCCCGCTCTCCTCTCCTACCCTATCTTTTCCTCTCCTCTCCCTGCCCTCTCCTTCCCCAGGTGAAGGGTGTTTCTCTCTCCTTCTCTCTCCCTCTCTTCCCTTCCCCTTCCCCCCAAACACTGATTACACGCTTTATCTCAGATGTTTAAGATAATTGAGCATTCGGATGGCCTGGACGGCATTCGCATCCCGAGGGTCGGCGCGGGAGGGACGGGCGCCGCGCGGGCTCAGCTCTCGGCCTTCTTTCTGGAAATGCTTTTCTTTTCTTTCTTTCTTTCTTCTTTCTTCGTCTTCTTCTTTCTTCTTCCTTTTCTTCTTCGTCTTTCTTCGTCTTCTTCTTCTTTCTTCTTTCTTTTTCTGCTTCGTTCGTTCTTCTTCAATATCTTCATCTTCTTTTCATGACTTTGCTTCTCGCTCAAGTTGTTATTAACGCAAACATCTAATACTTTTTGCGTTTTTTTTCTCTCTCTTCATCGATTATTTTTCCCTTTTCTTTGTCTATTCTCCTTAAACCCAACCAATGTGTGTAATAAAGCTGACTAATTCAAACTTTCCCTTCCGATCGGGTCTAGGGAAGTGACCCTTCCTCTCACTCGCTCTCCCACCCACTCTCCTTCTCCCCCTCTCCCCCCCACTCTCCTTCTCTCTCTCTCCCACCCACTCTCCTTCTCCCCCTCTCCCACCCACTCTCCTTCTCTCTCTCTCCCACCCACTCTCCTTCTCCCCCTCTCCCACCCACTCTCCTTCTCTCTCTCTCCCACCCACTATCCTTCTCCCCCTCTCCCACCCACTCTCCTTCTCTCTCTCTCCCACCCACTCTCCTTCTCCCCCTCTCCCCCCCCCACTCTCCTTCTCTCTCTCTCTCCCACCCACTCTCCTTCTCCCCCTCTCCCACCCACTCTCCTTCTCCCCTCTCTCTCCCTCCCTCCCCTGTCCACTCTCCCTCTCACTCTTATATCCGCCCACCCTCCCCTTTCCTCTCTCACTCGTCTACTCTCACGCCCGCTCTTCCTCTCCGTTGCTTTCCCGCCCACTCTCCCTGTCCTTTCCTCCCACGCCCAATCTCCCTCTCCCTCTCTCTTCTACCCACTCTCGCTCTCCCTCTCCCTTACTTTCCTAAACTCCCTCTTCCTCCTCCTCTCCTAAACACGCCCATACTCCCCCCTCCCTCTCTCTTCCTCTGTCTTTCCCTCTTCCACCTCTTCTCCGATCTACCCTCTCTCGCCCTTGCTCTGCTCATTATTTCCTTCCCATCCTCGCTCTCCTTCCTTTATCTATTTCTCCCTATCCTCTGCTTGTTTCTCCCCCGTTCACTGCCTCTCCCCCCCCCCCCCCCTCCCTGTTCTCCCTCTGCCCTTCCGTTTCTCCCTTCCCCGCTCTCCCCTGGCCCCTCCCCTTCTCCCTCTCCCTCTGCCCCTCTTCGTACCCGAGGAGGCCCGTCCCTCTCCTTATTGCAGGCCGGCCGAGACTCTTACTCTTGTGTGGTGTGCGTGGTGATTAATGGTGAAGTGTCAGGAGAGCGTGTCCAGGGCGGGCAGATCACACCGGCTGCGTCATCACCATTGCCAGCGCCGCCGCCTCCACGCCGCTGCTGCCGACGGAGGGGGAGGGGGCAGGGAGGGGAGGCGGTGGTCTCAGGTGGGAGCAAGGGAGAGGGGGAGGAAAGGTGGGAGGGAGGGAGAAGGGGAGGAGGGTGAGAGGAAGGGAGAGGGGGAGGAAAGGTGGGAGGGAGGGGGGAGGGAGGAGGGTAGGAGGGTGAGAGGAAGGGAGGGAGGAAGAAAGGGCGGGAGGGAGGTAGTAGGGAGAAGGTAACAGGAAGATTGGGATAGAGGAAGGAGGAGGGAAGGATGGGAGACGGGAGAAAAGATGATCTTAAACAGGAAAGCTGGTAGGAAGGGAGAGAGGGAGAAAGGGATGAAGGGCAAGGAGAGGGAGACGGTGTTCTTAAACTGGAGGGAGGGAGGGAAGGAGTGGGCTTTCTTAAAACGCTAGGCCTTGGGTGGGGGGGGGGGCAGTAGTGCCTTTAAACATGAGAAGGAGGAGGAAAGGGAGGGAGGCCGGGGGAGGGTTGCGAGGGCATGTGGAGGGTATGGGAGGGTAGAGTGGAATATCCTGAAGCCGGAGGGAAGGCTAGAGAGGAGGAAGAGACAGAGGAGGGAACAACGTAAGAAGTTTATTTTAAAAGCCTGAGACGATGTTACCCAAAGTAAAACCATAGTCAGCTGTGCCAATTTGAATACAAGATGAGGTATGTTTGGGGTATGCGTTATCTTGATGTATGCTCTACGGGGGTATTATGTAATTATGCGATTTGTGTTTTGAAGGGAATGTTTTTTTGGAGAACCTTCCGTGATTCAAGTAACTTAGTATACTGGCCTTGTGAAGAAGGACGAGGAGAGATGGGGAATGAAATCAGACTAAAGATAGTAATGATAATTTAATGACAATAATGATGCTAATAGTAATAATAATAATGATGACAATAATAACAATAATGATGATGATACTAATGATAATAAGGATAATAACAATAATGATAATTGTGATGATTAGGAGGTGGAGGAGAAGGAAAAGGGAGGAGGAAAATGAGACAGAAAAGGAGAAATGAGAAAAAACAAGCAGGTGACAGCAAAAGGAGGAGTAGGAAAAGAAGGAGAAACAGGTCGTAAAAAATTAAAAAGAACAACAAACAGTAACAAAAAGAATAAAGAAAGCGAAGAAAAAATGAAACGAAAAAAGAAAATGAATAAGATACTTTTAAAAGATATAACATAATTGCAACTGCAATGCATGAAGATAAATATTAACCTCAAAAACAACAAATGTACTTATCAACTTAGCACCTAATTTCAGCCTTAGATACGATCTGTCGAGACAAACCGCAAACTGCACGAGGACCCGGCTCGGCCTCGGCGCCCAGAAGGAAACGTCCCTTTGTCGCCCTTTCATCTAGACGGCTGAGCGCTGTTTGTGTCACGCCTACAGGCTGTCTAATATTTTTGTTAGTATGTATGAGAATGTATTGTATATGTACATATATGCATGTGCACACACACACACACACACACACACACACACACACACACACACACACACACACACACTACACACACACACACACACACACACACACACACACACACTACACACACACACACACACACACACACACACACACACACACACACACACACACACTACACACACACACACACACACACACACACACACACACACACACACACACACACACACACACACACACACACACACACACACACACACACACACACACACACACACACTACACACACACACACACGCACACACACACGCACACACAACCCCTGTCACAGGTAAGTCACAATGACAGGTGTTCCAGGCCACCCTTCCAAGCCCAGGTGTGTCATACCTGGGAGAGGGGGTCACGCACATCAGATGCACGCGCGTTTAGCCGTTACTACCCCGACTGCGTTAGGGGGGGAGTGTGTGGGGGTGGGGGGGGAGGTTTGTGTGTAGTGGGGGTGGAGGTGGGTGGTTTGTCTGTGTATGTGTGTGTGTGTGTCTGTTTGTGTGTGTGTTTGTCGTGCATGTATACACATTTGCTTTGTGTGTTTGTGTCTGTGTCCGTCACTAGTATGTATATACAACATGTATGTTTCAATACCCCGTGCAGTTGCGTCCGTGTGTGCGTGTGTACGTTCGCGCGTGTATATATATATATATCCATTTATCCCCCCCCCCCCTGCCTCCCCCGGCGCCACCGCCCCGGAGTCATGCTTGGGGAGGCATTGGTGTCGCGTAATTACGGGGATAAGGGCGGGTGGGTGGGCCGAGGGGGGTGGGGTGGGCCGGGGTGGGTTTTGGGTTGGTCGGGGCAGCCAGTAGCCACAGCCGGAGTGAGAACAAGGCTAATTTCGTAGGTCGGAGGAGTGCTATTTTTAACTGTGGGAAGTGGTATTGTTACGAGGAGGGAGGGATGGCTTTATTCATTACATTTGTTATCATTATAGATCTTATTTGAGATTTTTTTTCAACTGCGACTCATGATTTTGTTATTACTACCTGTCCTTTTTTTTCATTGCGTGGTAGACTGTGGTTACAATTACCGTGCCTGGAAATGCGACTGGAATTCCCACACCAGCGCCGCATCCATTCATCCTCCTGTGGCCAAATTTACCGCAATTTAGCACTGCAGATTTAACGAGCAATTAATTGGTCGTTTCGGACAGCAGTGGTTCGGCGGGTTTGCAAAGGATGCGTCGATGCAGCGAAGCCCGACTGCAATAACAGCAACGAGAGTGGCAATAACAAAAGACTGCGACCAAAAAAGGGAAAATGGTCTGTTCTCTCGCCATCGTTGCGAACAACACGGCCTTTATAACAATACCTGCATTGTTTTCTGATATCATTTGCGTGTATATTTCACTTTTTAGAAGAGCAATTAGACGGCAGAAAATTGAGTACATACAGTAGTTCGCTGATGGTACAGAGCGTTTCTGTATTATCTGAACACGGTAAACTTGTTCAGGATTTCATATATTCATATTTTGGAGACACCGCGTTACCGCCGTGCTGCAGAGGGCGTAACTACTATAGCTAATTGCATCTGTAGGTGCTGTCATTACAAGGGTGTGTGCTCAGCTGCAGCCGCTATGCGCTGTGCGTCTATTAAAGTTTTACATTCTAATACTTAACCTTTATTACCCACAGTCGGTTGAACCTTTGCATTGCACTTAATCGCCAGGTTGTGCGAATAATTTGGCTTTGATTTCCCCGTCCTCGCCGCCGGAGGGGAGCGTGAGGCTGCGATGAATGGGAGATTCTTCGTACATTTCGAGCGAGCGGCGGGCAGAGCCGGGAGGCTTAATTGTTCAATAAATCAGGGACTTAACAGCACTATAACATCATCTCCGGCAGAGCGAATAATGATCTTTCAAATTACACATATTACGGCTTTTCGGTGTTCGAATATGTGAAGGATATGCGTTTTTTCGTAAAGTATGGAACGCCCGAATTCGGTTAAATCGCGTTTCAGCTGAATACCTCAAAACTTTTACTGTCAACTTCCTGCTTCGTCCCAAAAGGTGGTACAGACCGAGCTGGAAACGAATCGTAATTATCCGTATTATTTCGGGCTGCATACAGTTGTCAGATATTTTTTCCGTCTTTTTTTCCTTTCTTTCTCTCTCTCTTTCTTTATATCTTTCTAATTCTGATATATTGATATAAATGGATATAAATATATAACTCGTGTAATGTAAGTTATTTTTTTCCTGTCCCTAGAATATGGGAAATTTTTTATATGAACGATATTTGTACTTTCAAGGACTGTGCTTGCATATTTAATCTTGAAGAATATTTCTATTTTCATGTTTGACGATATCTATTGCTTTTATTCGATGATAACAGCAGGAGTGATGGATATTACGATGACAATTATGAATATGAAAGCAGCACTAACAACAAATATGATAATGATGATGGAAATAGTAATAACAATACTAATAATGCAGTATATTAACAATAGCAACAGTAATAACAACGCCAGTACCATATTTCCACTACTCTTATTGTCATCATTAACTTTTGTAGTGATAGTAGCTATCGCAGTAGCATTAGTCGTAGGAGTTGTAGTAGTAGTAGGAGTAAGAATGGTAGTAGTAGTAGTGCCATTCCAAATACTATTCTTACTTACTATGCATATTCGTAACAATTTATAGCTATTTACACTTTCATTAATAAGCCAGTATAAAACAACAACATCTGTTCTGAGATTTGGCATATGTTGTTTGTCCGATAAGATTCCCCCCCCCCCCTTCCCGGAAAAAAATCATCGCACAAGCTGTTCTCCGGAAACCTGTTTTGTACATGTTTGAGATACAGACGCGATTGTTACTGTGTTGGCGGAAGTTGCTGTGTCGATATACATCTGCCGGCATGTGTCACTTGTTTCGGTATGCCATATGTGTAAAGGTGTATTCTTCTCGGAGTCTGTATTAGTTTAGGTTAAGTTTGGGATCAGTTCGGTTCGGTAAGATTACAGCCAGCTATGTTTCGTCAGGTTCGGTTCTTCAAGTTAGGTTACAGTCGCTTAGGTGAGATTCCCAAAGTTAACAAGGTTCGCTGCAATTAAGTTTCAGTGATAACCATTAAGGCAAAGTTATTATGAAATCAAGTCCTTCCTTTTCTTCTTTCTTGAACAAACGGATTGCTGACAGGGCCTTGCAACAACCAGCGAAATGCAACATACCCCTCAATGCACACATGTCAAATTAGTTGTATATGTAGCGGGAAAGTCCAATAACTCCTTCGCCAACCTTGTACCAAAATGCATAAAATCTGCATGGTAAATCAACTGCAACAAATTATCACATCACAAACAGTATGTTCGTTGCGTCATCACTGGAAACATGTGGTCTTGCATATGTACACCGCATCTCTTTTGATGAGAGGAATAACGAACTAAGCGCACAGAAAATTAATATAACGTATCTAATGAATAAAACACCAGGCTAGCTCACAACACAGCGACGTAACACTGAAATAAAGCGGACAGTGTATTACTATATAACACAATGGATTCAATGGAGCACGATGTCCAGGGGGAAACCTTCGCTGGCTAATGAATGTGTAATAAATTTGAGAAAAAATGGCTTTATGATTCAGTGAAGGCAAAGAGCGAATTAAGTCCCTAACATCAGCTGGTGATTTTAGATAATATGAAAAAAATAATATATAACCTTTTTTGAGGGGGGAATAGTCATACCCACTGAAAAGGTGTATTAATTACCAAGCTTTTAAAGGCCTGTTCCTGTCACTTGCTAACACCTCGATAACATAGAAAAGGGGGTCTGGGAAGTAAGGATGGGGGGGGGGGGAGGGGGAAGGGGGAAGGAGGGAGGGTGGGGGCGGGGGAAGGGGAAGGGGAAGGGGGTTAAACACCGGCGGTAACATGAACCAACAATCAAAGACCCTCATACTTACTGTCGAATCATATTACGGCAGCGTGCAATCAGGCGAGGGTTGACCCTCCGGTACTCATAAAGAATTCTGACCGGTGAATTTATGAAGGCGCTGAGAACAGACCTTCATCATCAGCTGGAAGGGGCCCGGGAGGAGGAGGAGCAGGAGGAGGAGGTGGAGGAGAAGAACGGGGAGGAGGGGAGAGAGGGGGAGGGGTGGAGGAGGAGGGGGGGAGGAGGAGAAGAACGGGGAGGATGGGGGGGAGGGGGGGAGGAGGAGGAGGAAGAGTAGGAGGAGGGGGAGGAGGAGAAGAACGGGGAGGAGGGGAGGGAGGGGGAGGGGTGGAGGAGGAGGAGGAGGAGGGGGGAAGTGGGGAGGGGGCGGGAAGGACAAGAAGTAGCACACATGGATGGGGAGCAGCAGGTGAAGAGAGGGACAAAGGAGCTGAAGGAGGAGGAGGAGTAGGGTTGGGGAGAGGGAGGAGGAAGAAGGTTTGAAGAAGGGAAAGAGAGGAGTATAGATCGGTGGAAGAGAAGAAGGCAAAGGGGTGGAGAAGGGGCAGGAAGGAGGGGGCAGGAATATGAGGAAGCGGAAGAAGAAGAAGAGGATAGGACGAAGAGGAAAAGGAGTAGGATGATGATGATGATGATGATGATGAGGAGGAGGAGGAGGAGGACAACGACGACGACGACGACGACGAGGAGAAGGAGGAGGAGACAATACCCTGCAGGGTATAGGATAAGCTTCAAAAAGAAATGTCAGAGAAAAAGGAGAGAGAAAAGGGATATGACGATCTCTTCGAATACTGAGAAGATAGAGATAAGATGGACAAGCAGATAGATCGATAGACAGATAGATAGACAGACAGGTAGATAGATAGACTGAGAGAGAGAGAGAGAGACAGACAGACAGACAGACAGACAGAGAGCCTCCAAAAATAAATTAAAAGAAAGGAAAAAAAAAAAACGAACACAAAGCCACCCAAAACCGAACACAAAATAATAATGAACTTTTCCTTTTTAATAAGCGAAACAGAGTTTTTCTTTTATTCATCGTTCTTTCTGCTCCCGAAATTCGTTGACTCTGAAATGGTAGCTCTCGGAGGGCGTGTCCAGACGTCCGGGAGGCAGCCATGAATACCGAATGCGCGAGATGAGTAAGGAA
>NC_091552.1:28860193-28870193 GCF_042767895.1 Penaeus vannamei | reverse complement strand
TCTTCCTCTTCCTCCTCCTCTTCTTCCTTCTCCCTTCCTCCCCTCCTACTCCTCCTCCTCCCCTCCGCTTCTTCCTCCTCCTCCTCTCCTCCGCCTCCTCCTCCTCCTCCGCGGCAGCAAGAGAGCAAACCTCAAGGAATTTACTCCCATCCTCCATGTAATAATAATTTTCCCAAGGCCATGGCGTGGGAAAATGACCCGCTCGTCAAGGGTAATTTAGGTTCATTATTGTTTGCGGTTTGCTTCAGTACACTCGTAATAAACGTGAGTCGGTGAAAATTACCGGCCGTATATAGCAGCGCTGTTAACCGAACTCCTCGTTTCTTTGCATAAAAATGATTGAATGATAATGCTGTTGCAGGTGTTGGGGGGGGGGGGTCACCCGGAGCATCTTGGGCCGAGAGGCTGCGGCGCGGAGGCCTCGGCGGGACCGTCCTGCGGGTGGGGGGGGGGGGGGGGGGGGGGGCTCTCCGGCTCTCTGCAGATCTATATGAAATGGATACTCATTACAAACACACACACACACACACACACACACACACATTTATATATACATGTATATATATGTGTGTGTGTGTGTGTATGGTTGTGCGTTTGCTTATATGTGTATATATACACAAGTATATATGTATACATGTATATATATAAATTATATATATACATATATATATATATATATATATATATATATATATATATATGTGTGTGTGTGTGTGTGTGTGTGTGTGTGTGTGTGTGTGTGTGTGTGTGTGTGTCTGTGTGTGAATGCATATATATGTACACACACACACACACACACACACACATATATATATATATATATATATATATATATATATATATATATATATATATATATATATATATATATATATATATATATATATATATATATATATATATATATATATATATATATATATATATATATATATATATGTATGTATATATATATATATATATATATATATATATATATATATATATATATATGAACGCATAAATATATGTATATACTATATATATAAATATATATATATATATATATACATATATATATATATATATATATATATATATATATATATATATATATATATATATATATATATATATATATATATATATATATATATATATATATATATATATATATATATATATATATATATATATATATATATGAACGCATAAATATATGTATATACTATATATGTATTTATATATATATATATATATATATATATATATATATATATATATATATGCATAAGTAAAAAAATCTCTATCAAAACCCAGTAAGTAAATGAATGACACCTTAGCTCCTCAACACCGCCTCAAGTTCATCCTCTCCCATGTCCCAGGGATGCTACAAAAAAAAAAAAAAAAAAAAAAAAAATCGCAAGCCGCTTGACAAACGGCAAAATCCGCTAAGTTGCCAATACTGCAAATCCCGCCTGTCTCCACTCGCCCGTCCATCCATCTCCGACGCACATCCAGAATATCTGAGCGCGGCGCAGAGTACCAACCGTCGGCGTCGCCCTCGCGCAACCCTTCCTCGCCCCTCCCGCGCCCTCCTCCTCCGCCTCCTTCCCTGAGTGACATGTAACGCGCTACTTTAACGGCTGCGCGTGGGGGAGAGGAGACAGGAGGAGGGGAAGGACGGAAAGGAGGACAGAGAGGAAGAGGGTGGGCGGGGAAAAAAAGAAAAGAGAAGAGGTGTAATGCACCGGAAATCAGATGCGATATTTCGGAAGTCGAGAGGAGAAACCGTAGCGACCGACGCGGAAATGTTGGCTGCCCTAACGCGCTGACGCTGTAATGACAGAGTTGTGCGTAATTGTAGGTAATTTCTCTTCTCTGGTTGGGCTGTACTGGCGCCCGGGAGACTGCCTTCGCCTCTCTTGTCCTCGGCCAACCTCCCTAACCCGAACTGTTCATGTGTCTCGGAGACGGATGGCGTCCCCTCCTGGTACAAGATGGCTTTCTTAAATCGGCCGCGTGAGTGTGGCTGAAGGGGAGGCGACAGCGATTCGCAGTGCACTGCCCTGCGTCCCGACGAAGGAGTATTTTCCTGCCCGGACTTTGCCCACATCAGATACCCACCGACTGATCTTATGATTTCTGGCCGACTTCAACCTTCTCCATATTCCACTTCCACTCTTTGCGGCGATTCGCTTTTATTATCGTTTCTGAGTAACGTCATTGCATCATCTCTGAGTACCGTATTCATGCATGAGTCACTCCTCACTCGCTTCTTCAGCTGAGCCTCGAGTTCTGATTCATCCGTTAAATGGCTCGAATCAGCAACTCTTCGAATCCTTACATTTTCTTTGGCTTCTGCAATGATTTTTCCGAATCTACATCTCGGTGCTTATATTGCTGAGGAATCCAAGGATTTTTCTCCTATAACCATTTCCATACCCAGACACTTAGAAAAACTAAAACCTTTTTTTCTTAACTAGTGCATTCTTCTTCGCACTACGAATCTGATGCTTTGAAGCCTCGGATAAACGTTGGAGATGTGACGGATATTCACTCTCAGCTTCCAAGAAACTCAGAAGCCTCGAAGCTCTCCCTCCAGCTATTCATTTCCCTTCTTTGTCCTCCGAGACATCTGGGAAGCTGTTTTCACGGGAACAATCTCCAATAAAATTTTCCTTCAATGATTCTCTGTTCTAAAGGATTCTCAAATTCTCCGAAAACTCTTCATCGACAGAGACAATTGTTTTTGCGACACATCGATTTAAACCATTGTTTATGAAGCCTCTCTTCTCCAGCAGTTGGCTTGACAATCCCAGGTTTCTAGGAATGGCTGAAGCCTCTGAGAATCTTCCAAGATTCTAAGAATTTCCCTTCTCCTAGAAACGCATTCACCGACACAAGTAAAACCTACAAATTTTGTGTATAACTTTGTCCCTCAGCAATTCGTACCATAAAAAGCACCGGATCTTCTTACCCTGAAGCCTATGAACCCTGATGAATCTTTTCCCTTCAGCAACGCGTCTCCTAGACACTCTTCGCTCCTCTGTGAAGGATTTCTCTTCAGAATTAATCCCATGATCACCAAAGACCTTAACCATTTTAACTAACCACATCATTTTACACTCTCCGAAGCTCTCTCCTTCAACACGAGGCTCGATACGGTTCAGAATCCCGACGAAGCTTCGGATCTTCTCCCCCAAACCCCTCCGCGAATCCTTGAAACCCCTAGCAGTCCATTTTCACTGCTGACCTTGAGTGACACCGCAGGGTATATGAAACAACAGTGACTCACTCACCTCACTCCACCGCCGCGTCTATTGATTCTCACAACTGAAGCTCCGGCAGTTTTGAGATTCTTCCTCGGCGATTAGCGTGTTTTCTTTAGTTAATTATTGTTAATTCCCGTTATCAAGCTCGCTTCTGTTTGGGTTCGGTAAGATTCCGTTTAGTTTGGTCGAGTTTTTTTTTTTTTTTTGGGGGGGGGGATATTTGGTTTTCATATGGGTGTTTGCTTTTGCTCTTGTTATTGTTCTTATGATTGTCGTTGGATTTTGGTGTTGATAGTCCCTTTCTTCTTCCTCCATCTCAAACTATTATTGTTATCATCATCCTTGTTATCATTAGTAGTAGTAGTAGCGATAACAGTAATAGTAATAGCAGTAGTAGCAGTAGTGGTATTATTATTATTATTGTTACTGTGAATGCTATTATTACTATTATTATTACTATTACTATCATCAGTAGCAATAGTAGCAACATAGTAATTACTACGATTACCATTACTACTGCTACGACCATTATTATTAGTTATTATTATTATAATTATCGTCATTATTATGATCATTTGTCATCGTTATTGTCATTGTCATCACTCTCATCATCTCCATGATAATACACACACACACACACACATACACATACACATACACATACACATACACATACACATACACATACACATACACATACACATACACACACACACACACACACACACACACACACACACACACACACACACACACACACATATATATATATATATATATATATATATATATATATATATATATATATATATATATATGGTTTATGTAAAGAACATTAGTCATAGGATACAACTGGTGGCAGTAATTGCAGTTATACCATCAATGAAGATAATGAAATGATTACATTATTTAATTAAAATTATTATCATAATTTGTAATATTATCGTAATTATTGCTAGTATCACGTTTCTGTGTCTGTTGTTGATTTTTCGTCAATATTTCAGTAACCAAAGTAATGATATTCATATTTCCTATAGCATTCATCATATATTATTATGAATATCATCCTGTTGTAGTAATCACGAGAGGAATCACATGAATGTCCATTATAATTACAGCTACCTCGACCATTATTGTTCATAATTAATCGAACTGGTGCTGGAATTTGCATCCAAACACACACGTGCATGTATGTGTGGTATTGCTGTATACATACATGCCTCTGTCTCTTTGTTTTAATTGCCCAACGTCGTTGTTTTGGAATTACTATCACCCTCATCAGAACCACATTTTACTATTGTTATATTACCATAACATCTCTTTATTGACCGCGCTCCCCGTTCATTACACCAAGTGCGTTGCCACTTACACAAACGCCTCCATTCGAACGCCATATATCACAGACCATTGCAGAACGCCAATACGCGAACGACGCGGCGCCTCATATCAGTCGTAACACTTTCCCGGACCCTTTGTCGAGAGCATTCCGCAAAAGGAGTGTTTGTTCGTCACTTAGAGGCCCCGGGGGTGCCAGCGGCCGTAAAAAGTGAAAAACCTCGCTATTTTCCCTTCGTTTATGGGGATTTAATTTGCTTTTAGAGGAAGCGATCGATGGGACCCGGCCAGCAGGCACCCTATCGCTCACTCCATCTACTAGTCAATAATACGCGAGGAGGAAAACCCTTTTATTATGGCAGTGCTATTAGTTCGCCGCTAGTTTTTTCCCTCTCCCTTCCTATCAAATTATTTTTCCCTTCTCGGTCTCTTTCTCTTTTCTTTTCTCGCGACACGACAAGAAGAAAGGGAGAAGAGTTTAGAAAAATGGGTTGTTGTTTTTTCACTATGTTTACGGTGGTAAAAAAATTCTCACACACGCTAATACGACAGTCAATCAAACTTACTAAAAGAAAACAACCACATACATACACATACAAATAAACAGACAAGCCCATACACACAATAAAATGATAGAAAAAACACACACACACTACAGCTACAAATGTTCATATGTGTCTCCACACTGAATAATTCCCAATAATTATTAATGCGTAGAAAGGAATCAGCCAAGCGGAAACACAGAAAGTTAAAATGATCGAAGCGGCCATCATATTGTCAAAGTATCACAAGGCTGACATACCTGTCACACTCTGTCACCGTTTACTTATAGTTCAAGTGTCCACTAAAAGGTGTTTGTCTTTCGAAACAGTGTTATGCTGTAATTAAATCACACAGAATCGGGAGAAACAGCTTTGAAAATAATGATAATTTAATGATTGCTACCGCTGACAATAATGATACTGAAAATGATGATTGTAACAATCATGATAATGATAGTAATAATAATGGTATTAATAATAACAATAATAATGATAGCAGTAATAACAATATAAATGATGATGATGATGATGATGATTATGATAATCATAATAATGATAATGATAATAACGATAACATAAAAAGATCCAAGAAAACGCTAGGAAATCCCATCAGCCAAAATACTCAAATCTTTCCTTAAAATAATCCTTCGAAACCCGTGTCTAAGGCTCGTCAAAATCTCCGAGAATATTTCCAATCCCTGCGTCAGATCAACCCCGATTTCCCTCGCATAATGGGCTCAACATTCCCATAGAAAATAGGCCAACATCTCTCCTCAAAATAGCTACAGATTCCATTCTAAAATTATCCCAGAACGACTAAATACAACCTTTCTTCCCAGGCTATTAATAGATTAGACGGCGAAAATTCTCAATAGAATAAAATTACTTAATTCAAGAATACCCTTAGAATGGTAAAGAAAAAAGTTATCACAGTTATGTTTAAAGATATGTCCATTCATCTAACCTTTATCTCCATTTCCAAAATATTGTTTTTAGAAAAATAGGTAAAGAATCACCGAAAAGGTTTATCCAAAGAAAAAAAAAGAAAAAAAAACTCCCTTCCCCCCTTTTACATAGCTATTTCTTCTTCTTTTTCTTCTCTTCTTCCTTTTCCTCCCCCTCGTCTTCCTGCTCCTCTCACTCTCTCAATCTAATCCTCATCCTCTTTTTTCTTCTTCTTCTCTTCCTCCCCCTTCTCCTTTTCCTTCTTCTTCTTCTTCTCCTCCTCCTCGTTCTTCTTCTTCTTCTTCTTCTTCTTCTTCTTCTTCTTCTTCTTCTTCTTCTTCTTCTTCTTCTTCTTCTTCTTCTTCTTCTCCTCCTCCTCCTCCTCCACCTCCTCCTCCTCCTCCCCCTCCTCCTCCCCCTCCTCCTACTCCTCCTCTTCCTTTCTCTTCGTCTTCTTCTTTCTCTATCAACCGCCCCAAAAGACGCCATCACAGCCGAGCCGAACGAGATTCCTCCTCAGCCTTCAACAGCCAAACCGCACGGGAACGAGGACGCAGAGAGCCAGTCCTGCCCCCTCCTTCTCCTTTTTCTCTTCTCCTCTCTCTTCAGCCTCCTGTACTTTCTCCTCCCTTCTCCCTCCTCCCCCTCCTCTTCTACCGCCACCACCTCCTCTAATACCCCCTCTTCTACCTCCCCCTCCCCCTCTCCCCCCTCCTCTTAACCCTCCCTTACTCCCTCCCCCCCGCCTTCCACTCTTCCTCTTCCACCTCCCCCCTCCCTTTCCCCTCCTCCTTTTCACTCCCTTCCCCCTTCCCCTACCCCTCCTCTGTTTCCCCTCTCCCACTTCACCCTCCTCCATTACTCCCTCATCCACCTCCCCTTCCCCCTCCTCTCTCTCCCCTTACCTCCTCTTCCCCCTCCCTCCTTCCCCCTCCTCCTCTTCACCCTCCCACCCTCCCCTCCTCCCCCTTACCTCCCTCCTCCCCCTTCTCCTCTTCACCCTCCCTTCCCTCCTTTCCCTCCCCCTCCCTCCCTCCCCTCCTCCCCCTCCGCCCCATCAGCTGACACGATCCGCGGCGACTCGCGTCTTCTCCGTAATGCTGTATCTGATTAGGGAAATTTTCCCCACCTGCCCCTGCGTGTTGGAGGCGAGAGGGAGGGGGAGGCTCGTTCGACGCGCCGCTGGCCGTCCGCCCCCTCCGAGAGCCTTCCCACGGCGCCGCTGTGCTTCCTCTTCCTTCTCGTCTCTCCTTTTCTCCTCCTTCGTCTTCGTTTACTGTTTTTCTTCTCCTCTGTCTCCGTGTCTCTTTCTGTTCCTCTTCTCGTCTCTCCTTTCTCCTTCGGATTCGTTTCCCATTGTCTTTCTCCTCTGTCTCCGTGGCTGGTTCATCTTCTCCTCTTCTCGTCTCTCCCTTTCTCCTCCTTCGTCTTTGTTTCCCGTTCTCCTTCTCCTCTTTCTCCGTGTCTCCTTCTAGTCCTCTTCTCGTCTCTCCCTTTGTCCTTCGTCTTCGTATCCTGATCTTCTCTTCTGCCTCCGTGTCTCGTTCCTCTTCTTTTCCCCTTTCTCCTTCTTCGTCTTCGTTTCCCGTCCTCCTTCTCCCCCGTCTGCGTGCCCCGCTCTCCTTATCCTCTTCTTCACTCCTTCTCTTCCCCCTTTATCTTCGTATCCCGTTCTTCTTCTCCTCCTTCTCCGTGTCTCCTTCATCTTCTCTTCCCCCTTCTCCTTCTTCGTCTTAGTTTCCCGCTCTCCTCCTCCTCCGTCTCCGTGTCTCCTTCTTCTTCTCCTCCATTCTCTTCCTACCCTATCCTCCCCCATCCTTTTCGCTCTCTGTGTTTTAGCTTTTTTTTTCTCTCTCTCTACGTATTTTATTTTCCCACTCCATCTTCTTCCTTCCTCTTCCTCTTTTGTCTATTCATTTCATGTTCCTCCTTCATCTTCCTCTGTATCTCGATATTATTTCTGCTGCCCCTTCCCCTCCTAGCTCCTTCTTCCTTCCCTTCCTATTCCTCCTCCTCCTTCCCCTCTATCTCCTCCATCTCCTCCTCTTCTTCTTCGTCTTCTTCTTCTTCTTCTTCTTCCTCCTCCTCCTCCTTTTCTTCTTCTTCGTCTTCCTCTTCCTCCTCCTTCTCCTCTTCTTCTTCTTTTTCTTCTCCCTCCTCCTTCTCTTCCTCTTTCTTCTCCTGCTCCTCCTACTCCTCTTTTTTTTTTCTTCTTCTTCTTCCGCTTCCTCCTCCTCCTCCTCCTTTTCTTCTTTTCTTCTTTTTCTTCTCCCTCCTTCTCTTCCTCTTTCTTCTCCTCCTCCTCTTCCTCCTCTTCTTCCTTCTCTTCTTCCTCTTCTTCTTCTTCTTCTTCTTCATCATCTTCGTCTTCTTCGTCTTCGATTTCTTCTTCGTCGTCTTCGATTTCTTCTTCTTCTTCTTCGTCTTCTTTTTCTTCGTCTTCGTCTTCTTTTTCTTCGTCTTCGCCTTCTTTTTCTTTTTCTTTTTTTACCTTCTTCTTTTTCTTTTTCTTTTCTCTTTCTTCTTCTTCTTCTTCTTCTTCTTCTTCTTCTTCTTCTTCTTCTTCTTCTTCTTCTTCTTCTTCTTCTTCTTCTTCTTCTTCTTCTTCTTCCTCCTCCTCCTCCTCCTCCTCCTCCTCCTCTTCCTCTTCCTCCTCTTCTTCTTCTTCCTTCTCCTCCTCCTCCTCCTCTTCCTCCTCCTCCTCCTCCTCGTTTTATGCCTTCATCTCCTTAAAGTGATATTCGATCTACTTTTCTCTCTCTTTTTCCTACTAATGAAGATGATAATAATGATAATGGTAATGGTAACAATAGTGATAATAATAATGATGATCACAATGATAATAATGAGGAGGATAATATTGATAATGACAAGACTAAACAACAATCATAACGGTGATAGTAATGATAATGATAATAATGATAATGTCATCAATGATAAAAATGATAATGATAATGATAATAATGATAGTAATAATAACAAGGATAATAATGATAATAATAATGATGTTAATGATAATAATGATGATAATAACAATGATATTATCGATGATAATGATAAAAATAAGAATAACAACAACAATAAGAACAAGAACCATGGAATATGTACCGAAACTACACAAACAAAAACAAAAAACGAGCATAAATTCAAAAATAAGCGATTCGGTTCCACAAAGACAGAATCCAAACCCCTCGCCTCATTCTCGGAACTTATTCTCCGTTTGAGACATAACGATGGCGACATTAACCACTTGCTGGCCTTTGTCATGAGAATAACGGAAATTAGAACGCGGGGAGGCGGCATGAGGAAAGCAGGGGGAGGGGAGGGAAGAGGAAGAGGAACAGAGAGATGGAAGAACTGAGAGAATGAGAGAGGCTGAGATGCAAAAAGGAATAGGGAGATAGAGAGTGAGGAAAGAGACACACACATACACTCACACACAGAAAGAGAGAGAGAGAGAAACACACGCATACACACACACATCGAAAGAGGGAGAGAGAGAGAGAGAGAATGACGAAGTTCAAAGAGAAAGAAATAGAGGATGAGTTTGCCTAAAAGAAGCAGACGGACTCACACAGATAACACGAATCTACAATCATATTCACATGTCACTGAATTGGAGAAAATACAAAGAATTAAAGAGAACAACGATGCTTGTAAATCTGTACTTAATGATATATATATATATATATATATATATATATATATATATATATATATATATATATATATATATATATATATATATATATATATATATATATATATATTGCATATGCAGATCCAGTGACATATTCAACTAGGAAAAAACAGACAAAAAGTAAAAAGGCTAAAAGAAGAAAGAAAGAGAACAACGTAGAGAGGGAAGAAAAAAATAAAAGTAGGAAAAAAGTATATGTACATATATAAAATTTAGGATAAAAG
>NC_091552.1:28852693-28855193 GCF_042767895.1 Penaeus vannamei | reverse complement strand
ATGCATATCTAACCCTGTACCCACTGTCTCTTCTCATTCCAGATCTCTATCTCCCATATACTTTGCAAATTATCAATCACATATTATCCGGTTATCTATCTATCTGTCGGTCATTTAGGTCTAACTCCCTATCTTTCCTTAATATCATAATGTTAAGCATAAATTATCTCATTATCTAATACTGAGTCATCAAATCCCTCTGTTTCTCCCCAACAGCAGAATTTTAATCATAATCTGAATACCGCATTCAGTTTATCTAATGCCAGTTCTCAAACTCCCGAGTGCCTCTGTCTCTCCCCTTATAATAATTCTAATCACAAATTATCTAATTAACCAATGCCAGTTCTCTAACCCCGTGTTCCTCTCTCTCTCCATAGAATAATTCTAATAAATAATCTAATTACCTAATATCCATTCTCTAACTCCGTTTCCCTCTCTCTATCCCTACAGTATGATTCCAATCACAAATTATCTAATCATCCAATGCCAGTTCTCTAACCACGTTTCTGTCTCTCTCTCTCCACATAATAATTCTAATCACGCACATTGTCTGACTCTCTTTCATATGCTCTCTCTTTTTTATGCATGCCTATATATCTGTCTTTCTTCCTCTCTCTCTCTCTCTCTCTCTCTCTCTCTCTCTCTCTCTCTCTCTCTCTCTCTCTCTCTCTCTCTCTCTCTCTCTCTCTCTCTCTCTCTCTCTCTCTCTCTCTCACTCACTCACTCACTCACTCTCTTCCTCTCCCTCTCCCTTTTTCTCTCTCTCTCTCTCCAATTACCCAGTGCCAGTTCTCTAACCCGTGTCCCCTTCTCTCTCCCCACAGTATAAAGCCACAGCCCAAAGACGGACAGACGAAAAGCAACCCCTCGAAACGGCACAGAGAGAGGCTAAACGCTGAACTCGACACCCTCGCCAGCCTCTTGCCTTTCGAACAAAATATACTGTCAAAGCTCGACAGACTATCCATCCTTCGCCTCTCCGTGTCGTATCTGCGGACGAAGAGCTACTTTCAAAGTGAGTAATGCGTTCTGTATTGTGAGCATTGCGTTCAAAGGAGGGGTGATGTGCTAGCATAATGAGGTGTTGGGTTGTGTTAGAAAGGAAGGCGTCTAGTGGTAGTTTCAGCATAATATGGGCTGTTAGGCTTGAATTCTTATACAAGCTTAACACCCCTTATTATGCTGAAGGGATATTTTGTTTATTGTTCGTATAAAAAAGGTGTTTGTTTGTGTTAGGAGGGAGGGCCGGTGTCGGTGCTAGACGGCGTCCCTCTCCATCTAACACCGACGCATCGAGTTCAGCATTAGAAAGCAAGTGTGTACTACGTTCTTGTCTGGAAAATGTATCACTAGTACAAAAAGAAAAGCATAAATTACATTATTGTGGGCAGAAGATGAGGAAAGACCTTCATTACTATAGAAAAAAATCAGTGTAGAAAAAACATGTCACATGACTAGAAAGAAAAGCCTTGCTATTACATTAAAGTAGTTTATTGTAAGAAAAAGGCTTCATTATTCGAGCTACTTTTTAGGTAAGTCATGTTGTTTTATGAGGCAGGAATTTCAAAGCAAAGGGAGAATTCAACTCTAGGGTTACAATACCAAAGGATAAGTGATGTATTCTAGAACAAAATGTATTGTTTTTAAGAGCATAAAGATGGTGTTTTTTTCCTTATTGTTCCCTTCCCGAAGAGGTAATTCAGCTTTCAGTGGATGTCCTGAAGCACCCTTCGCCGGTAGACAATGACGAAGCAAGAGCAATACCTTTTATTATATTACCAGCCTAACTTACCGTTTAATTTCAGATATTATAGCGACGTTATACTAACACTTAAAAGCCCAGGGCATATTACCATTAAAAATTCAAGCGAGATAACTGAAGGAAAAAATGATAATAATACCTTCCATGAAAGTGTTACACTTTGGAATGTTTCTGTTACACTCCTGAAATTTATAACCTGTCTAAGTACAAGTTATAATGTACACGCATACCCATTACTATGCTCATGATGTAGTCAGTCGTTATCTTCAGTTCCAAATGACCTTATGTCATCGTAAGGCACTTGATCTACGTTTGAAGCAGACCTCCAATATGACTACAATAGGCTACGTTGTATGGTTACATTAAAGGATAAATTATAACGTTACACAGCCATGATGGTTACATTTCATATTAGGTTGTTCCATTAAGTAACAAAATACATTACGTCACTGTTAGGCTGTCGGTCTTTATCTTTATCTAACTTAAAATGTAATTACAAAAAATTATGGAGACTCGACTATGGCCCTTTCCTTCAACGCGGGCTAATGTAATGTATAAGTGCCAGGGAGCCCGCCATTTTATGTGGCCTCTCTTATAGGTTCCAATTCTCTTTATCTCTTTTGTTATTCCTCTTAGACACATGGTAATTCGGGGAGTATCTGGCATTCTATATATATTATCTCTTCTTCATTCCCTTATAGTCCCCATTCTATATCTTAAGAAAAAGAAAGTTAAGGT